>NW_015506524.1:47053-56731 GCF_001515645.1 Sinocyclocheilus grahami
TGTAGAAATATATATATATATATATATAAAATATTACTGTATTTTTTTATAAGTATATTATTTTTAGAGACACACAAATTTACACAAACACTTGTATATTTATATATAAATAAAGGTAAATAAAATAATTTGTTTTATCATGTATATAATGAAATTATATTATATATAAATTATGTATTATAATAATGTCAAGAATTTATTCCATCCTTTATTAAATTATTAATGTTAATCTTTATCGATTAGTTGTTGAGTAATTAAATAGATTAACTGAAGTGAAATTAATTATATATTTGTATAATTACATTGAAAATAATTAAATTGCCTCAACCCAAAAGGAACTGATTGGATAATTTTTCATTGCCAATTAATTTATCTTATTTCATTGAGCAAATAAATAGATTTCCAAATAATAAAATAAATAATAATAATAATACTTAATTACATTTGTTTTTGTTATTATTAGTAGTAGTAATAGTAGTATTCATTTTATTGTTATTAGGGTTGGGCATCGTTTGAATTTGATCAATTCTGACTCCGATTCCACTTATCGATTCCGATTCTTTTCTATTCCAATGTGATTAAAAATTATATTAAACATATTTATTCTGTCAATTTTTGCAAACCATTTAGTTGCAGCTGATTACCACAAACAAAAATCAACAGGCTACATAAAAACTGGACTCGTTTAAGAACTGTTTGTGCGCAAAATAGAGTTGCATGATTCTGGATACATTTTTTTTTTAAATGGAAGTTTTTTATTATTATTATTTTGTTTTTAAATGGAAGAAAAAAACAATTAGACAACTAAAGTAAACAAAGATGTACTTGTTTCATTACTGGATGAATCGGTGTTTTTGAACAAATCTCTTGTATGATTCAAAGACAAATACATTTTAACAGTACCTTTTCGCCACCTACTGGTGTAACAATGTAATCGAAAAATCTTTATTTGAAGCGTCAAATTACTTTCAAAAGGTGATTTACTCCGTTGAATTTATCCATCAGGAATAGACTGGATGATGAAATGTTGTATTTGTATGACGGTGGCATCTCACCCTCCTCTGACAGCGGTTTGTCTTTGGTCTCTTGGTCCATCTGCTGACACCAGGCCTCCATGCGCTCGGTCTCGGCCTGCAGAAGCTTCTGGAACCAGCACCCGTCCCTGAGGCACGCCGCACCCCCGGGCTGCTCCACGGCCCCGTTCACGCTCCCGGCCTGCAGAGATGGGTCGGGCGGCGGGAGGGAGGACGGGTCCACGTTGAATTGATCCATCAGGAATAGACTGGATGATGAAATGTTGTATTTGTATGACGGTGGCATCTCACCCTCCTCTGACAGCGGTTTGTCTTTGGTCTCTTGGTCCATCTGCTGACACCAGGCCTCCATGCGCTCGGTCTCGGCCTGCAGAAGCTTCTGGAACCAGCACCCGTCCCTGAGGCACGCCGCACCCCCGGGCTGCTCCACGGCCCCGTTCACGCTCCCGGCCTGCAGAGATGGGTCGGGCGGCGGGAGGGAGGACGGGTCCAGCGCCGGGTCCAGTTTCTCCTGCAGCGAGGGTTTGAGAACGCTGCCCCAGTCCAGACTCTGGTGGGGCGTCTTATTCTGCGAGGGTTTACTGTCGGACTGCTCCTGAGATTCAGCCTCTGTCGTCTCCTGTCTAGACGCCATGCTAGTGAAGCGACTGAGTCTGGACGCACAGAGAAAAGAGACCCGTTAAAGACACCAACCAACACTCAAACTACACACTTCCATTAGTTTATGAATTTTCTGTTATTCATTTCTGTTATTATATCTTAACTAATTAAGAATTTTAAATCGATTTATAAATATCAATTTGACAAATATCAATAAAGCCTCCCTAGTTTACATGTTGTTAGATATTCTCCATTTCATTGGACTGTCTTAGAAAATAAAAAACGAAAAGGAGGAGCAGAGACTGGGAACGCGGGCCGGGAGAAAGAAAGAGATATGAAAATAGACTGCAATGGAGAGCGCCAGGAAACAAAGCGAGTGGGAGATGCGCACAGAATCTCATTATCTCCAGCCGTCTGCACTGAATCATTATTTGTGAGTGTTTTCAGCGCCATACATGGCTGAGAAACTCTGCTGCTGACTCACACTCACTCACTCACTCACACAGCGATCACACAGCGCTTTCGTGAGAAGCGCTGCTGTCAACATGCGTATCAAATTCCAAAGTGCTAAATGGAGGCGCAACTTTTCGTTTCTGGAGGATGCAAAAGGCAGAAAGGAAACTCACGGTCTGCCGTCTTCAACCTGAACCCCGATGGACTGGAACCTGGTGGTGGGAGTTTGTTCCTCTTTCAGAATCGGCTGCACACAATCCACCTGCCACAAGAGAAACAACTCGGATCCAATACATCTAGAATTTAAAGTAGTTATGAATCAGCTCTAATGAGCTCAACACAGCACTAAGGTCACTGACTGATTCAGCGAAACAGCTTGAGTGTAAAGGGGTCGTTTGATGAAAAACAGGTTCTTTCCTGCTCTTTTGAAAAGTCTGATATGCTATGTGATGTAGTTAATATTCATAACTCACACCTCCCTCGCTAGTTTACCCAGAGCATTTAAATGAGTAAAATACAAAACCTCTCATTCAGAATTAGTCATGGTGTGTCACGTTCATGAGCTCGTTAACATACAACTGCCAACATTTACATATCAGAGCCTACGTTATTCAACAAATAAGCCTGAATGACTGTATGAATTGAACATATAAGATCATAAATTGATTTCTTCACATCCTATAACAATACAGACCATATCTACTATGTTATAAAACATTCTTTCATAGATTAAAAAAAAATGCATAAATACCAATAAAATTTTAAACATGATTATTTATATATATATATAAAATAAAATAATTTACATTTTTATTTTTTAGAATTGTAAACTATCATACAATTTTACACGACCAATAAAATTGTACTTTATTATTAGGGATGCACGATATATCGGCCACCATATCGGTATCGGCCGATAAATGCTCATTTTTTCTGTTATCGGTATCGGCCTGATAAGACTTTTTTATGACTAAATTTGGTAATGGGAGAGTAAAAATATTTTTAAAACGTACACCGTTCAAACTAGGCTGCTTATGTTGAAGTGTTTGGGATGTGGCTTTTAATGATGAGACCTTTTTTGTAATCAGGCTCTCAAAAAGTATATAACAATTTGGATATAGATTTATCGGCCAACATATTGGTTATCGGCTTTCAAAAATAAAAAATAATCGGTTATCGGTATCGGCCAAAATTTTCATATCGGTGCATCCCTATTTATTATAGTTATTGTTTGTGTAATATATGTGACCTGGGATGGCAAAATGAGTCACAATGAGCACATTTTCAAAAATGTGTTACTGTAAGATCCTTTTTCATGGCTTATCGCTCTTAATAACTCTTAACATCAATCAAGTCCTGCCATTTATTTTCTCATTCCTGCATGTTCCTTTCAAAACCGAAATTAAAACATCAGATGCAGAAGTGCTTCGCTTGGATAAACAACATTTTCAAACAAAGGTGGTACAGAAAACATACAAATAAGGACAATTTTAGACGTTTAATTACTATGTGGAGCACTGGGTTCACTAGACGAGGCCTTAATGGACTCATTTTTGTGAAAATTCAACCAAATTGACATTTTTCACTAGAGATGCACCGATTGCAATTTTCTTGGCCGATTTAAAACGTACTCAGTCAAGAGCAGAAAGTGATTTTCTTTGGCTTTTGTTCTTTGATTAACATGACAGACAGCAGCAGGAATATTGGACTGCGGTCCCTTTAAGAGTTTATCCATGGACCCAATATACTTACACAACATTCTCTTTCTCAACTATTTAACGTTCCAAAACTGACTGTGTTTAACTGGATACATGCCAAGACTAGGGCTGGGCAAAAAAATAGGTTTTTTGATTAATCGTTTTTTTTTTAATTACGTCGATTCGATATCGATTCTCAAGAGCCGCGAATCAATCTTTTCCGGGATTTATGTCAGCACACATTTAAAATAAGATCTGATTAACGTGACTCTTATCATTAGTCTTCTCCACTAGATGTCACCCTTATTTACCTTGCGCGATGTTACAACAGAAAGCCTGTCATTCATTCAGTGCTTATGTTTTTGTAATTTGTATTAAAACTATATTCACTGAATGGAATAAAAAAAAATCGAGAATTGAATCGAGAGCTTGCGAATCGAAATCGAATCGGGACATCTGAATCGATTCCCAGCTCTAGCCAAGACGGGCATTTTGACATAATTTTGTATGTATTTGAACGTTTTAGCGCAGTTAGCCACTCATTTTGGTATTTGTGGCTCACAAGCGGTTTGAGACGGAGCGCGGATTGTGCGATCCACTAATATTGATCGCTTTTGGTGTAAGCGCGAAACCTGCGGGAAAGACTATAATGCACAATAAAAGCACTATTTAACCGGAGCGAATGAGATGTGTGTGTGAGAGAGAGAGAAGGTGTCGTCAGAGAGAAGAGAACGAGAATGCGCGGCTGATGTTATTGCCTGTGCCGCTGGTAACAAAACGGATCGGCTCGAAATCGGAAATAAGTGAGACTGACTGGCCGATCATGAGGAAAATCGTCCAATTCCGATCCCTGGCCGATCGATCGGTGCATCTCTAACACATACATATACTATGTAAAAACAAACTTTTATTTTGGATGCGATTAATCGTTTGACAGCACTAATAAGAAGCCACATCATCTCACAGAAGGATTCACTTCAAACACTCGACTCACGTCGAGTATAAAAGCAGCCCTAGCATAAAAGCATAATGACGACATCATAAATATTCACACACACCTGAATGCCAATGGAGGAGAGTTTTCTTTTGGGCGGGGCTTGCGGTTTGTTGGGAGCCACTGTGAGGCTTGCAGGCTCGTTTTTGGTGTCTGGGGCAGGAGAGGGCGGGACAATGGCGGGAGGAGGCGTGGTCACTCTGGCGCTGGGCAGGGGCACGGGTTCCCGTGGGGCAGGGATGGGGGGCAGGATGGGCTGCCGCTTGGCACACTTGACCAGACTCCCTGTCCGAGAGCTGGCGATGCTGTCGGAGGAGTTGCTGCGTCCTGATTGGCTGTTGATCTCGCTGCGCTGGTCCTGGCTGTCCAGGTATGTGTCCTGGGCCGATTCGGTGCTGCTCTGGACCGTCACTGCGATGTAGGGTTTGAAGGTGGTTCGAGGAGGAATAGGCGGAGGATTCTTCTTACAGACGGCCGTACACGTGGAGACTGAAAAACACAAGAAGATGGACTGTCAGAATGCTCCCACAACCCCAGTACAAAGTCTCTTCACATGTCTTTTCCCAGCAGCCCCTGCTTGGGAGCCACAGGAAGAGATGAGACAAAGACAGGCATTTACATACTGAAATCTGGACAGCATTCCGCTCATGCCAGACTGCGTCAGGAATGTGTCGCCCACAAAACATGGGCTGAAATCTGCTGACTAGAGACTGGGTTTGGTATGGCGTGTCATGAAGCCTGATGATAACGCTCGGCGGTGTATTATTAGCCTGCTGAACAGTGTAGGAGAAGCTACTTTGAAAGCGTACAAGCTGGGAGGCGGTAGGACCAAAATCTATTCCACCGTATGAGTCATTTTAAATCACCATACAGTTATTTTTGCTGGAAATTATATATTATAACAAAATCATACAGAGATGGGCCAGTGTTTGACAATCTAGTGGCTTAAATACTTAAAAAAAAAAAAATCTGATTATTGGTAACAATTAAAGGGTAAGTTTGATATCAGAAACAGCTACATATTATGAAAATAAAAGCAAAAACACTCAAAACCTCACAAATATGAATCAAAGAGCCATGTGTGACAGATAAAATACAAATTAACAGTAAAAAAAAATTATATATATATATATATGCTGCCTTGATGAACATAAGAAAATATTAAAATGTCAAAAGATGTAAAAACACAAAAAAAAATAGACTCCAAACTTTCTTTATATATATCTGAAAAACAAAAAAATTCCAACAAGTTAGCAGCATTGCTATTTATTTGAATAATTACTGTCTAACACAGCTGATAACAGATCAATTTGATACGAGTTCTGTCAACACTGAAGAACAGAGTTGGACTAAAATATTACATTAATCAACAGTTTTGCGACGAGCACAAAAACCTGTGTTACTGAGCAATCAGGGCTAATATCTGCCCTCCCTCAAGAGGTTCGTGAACAATTCTCCTCTGTCTTGGCCGTGCTGTATAAAGGACTCAGTGCCAGGACAAGTTCAACACCGGACTGTGGGGCTCAGAGACAATATTGGAAAAATCTGTTTCCTCTCTCTGGCTTGGCTTGCTGGCATTGTGCTCTGTGCTCGCCGTTTGGTGCCAGGACAGATGCTTCACAGCAGTCTATGACCATTTGTTTGTCGATACAGATGACATGGGAAGATTTGATGACAAAGAGCCAATCTAAATACAAACCAGTCAAAAAGCATGGGTGCCGTCAGAATGAGTGTCCAACAGCTGATAAAAACATCACAACAATCCACACCACTCCAGTCCATCAATTAATGTCTTGTGAAGCAAAAACTGGCATGCTTATAAGAAACAAATCCATCATTAGGATGTTTTTAACTTCAAAACGATGCTTCAGGTTAAAATACGATACAATAATCTATAATATTGCTTTCTCCAGCGAAAAAGTCATCTTGTCTGAATCAGGAGAGAAATCTGCACAGATCAAGCACCGATTACAATCAAAAACAGTCCAAAACAAATATGTGGCTGGATTTTGATGTGAGAGACAACAGGAGATGGATGTTTTCTCAGAAGGAAGCATTATTTTGGATTATGTACTCATATTTTAGCCAGAAGCAAAGAATTGACGTTAAAACACCTAAGTGATGGATTTGTTTCTTACAAACACACAGCTTTCCTCTTCACAAGACATTATCTGATGGACTGGAGTGGTGTGGATTGCTTGAGGATTATTGTGATGTTTTTATCAGCTGTTTGGACTCTCATTCTGACGGCACCCATTCACTGCAGAGCATCCATTGGTGAGCAAGTGATGCAATGCTACATTTCTCCAAATCTGATTTGTGGGCGAACTGTTTCTTTAAGGTACACAAACCCCACAGTAACGAAAGTGCAACGGCTAATTATTCCCGCTGACAGCTATTGAACAACTGACTTCAGCTTGGCTTCTCTGAGATGTAGTGGCAATTTAATTAAAGCACTTTTATACTGAGAACAAATCTCAAAGCAGCACCGAATTAATCACATCTCAACCTCCCTCGAGAACTTCAACAGTCGTGAATAAAACAGTAGCTTGGCTCTTAATGTCTGGTACTTTGCACTGAGGGTGATATGAGTTTATGAGACAGTTGGGGCTCAGATCCAGATTAACGGCATTAGAGCCAGTCGCTCTGCCCCGGGCCCCGGCCAAACCTCACATGGCCTTTCTATGAACACACAGAGGTCTGATGGACTGGAGTGGTGTGGATTGCTTGAGGATTATTGTGATGTTTTTATCAGCTGTTTGGACTCTCATTCTGACGGCACCCATTCACTGCAGAGCATCCATTGGTGAGCAAGTGATGCAATGCTACATTTCTCCAAATCTGATTTGTGGGCGAACTGTTTCTTTAAGGTACACAAACCCCACAGTAACGAAAGTGCAACGGCTAATTATTCCCGCTGACAGCTATTGAACAACTGACTTCAGCTTGGCTTCTCTGAGATGTAGTGGCAATTTAATTAAAGCACTTTTATACTGAGAACAAATCTCAAAGCAGCACCGAATTAATCACATCTCAACCTCCCTCGAGAACTTCAACAGTTGTGAATAAAACAGTAGCTTGGCTCTTAATGTCTGGTACTTTGCACTGAGGGTGATATGAGTTTATGAGACAGTTGGGGCTCAGATCCAGATTAACGGCATTAGAGCCAGTCGCTCTGCCCCGGGGCCCCGGCCAAACCTCACATGGCCTTTCTATGAACACACAGAGGACAAGCACCAAAATATGACCAGACTGAGGCACTGTGGCTTCTGTGAAACACAAAAGGAGAAACTCTGACGTATATTTATGCAACTCTCAATCATATGACACTTCATCGTGACCACGTGTCAAAAAGCCATCGATGCTTTTTTTGGAGCTTAACAGGCATTTTATTGCCTAGATGATATTTAAATGCTTCGTTTTAGTATAAAAAGCTCTGTAGTTTTAAAACATATAATGCAATGCAATACAATGGAAGCTCCCCAAAAGCCTGATGCACTTTGTTTCATGCACAAGACCTTAAATTATTTTGTGCTGCAATGGAAAAATAACAGCATACAGCTTTGAAAGAACATAAGGGCGAGTGAATGATTTAAAGCATGTTGGAAATCAACAACTAAGTTCTCCACAAACACTTTAACCCAATAAAGCTACTGTTTCATATTTAAAACATGAATTTCTATGGCCACCAATGACAAAATTTTGCTGAACTTTTTCCTGATTATGCATACATCATTTTTAAGAAAGATCATGTTCAAACGCGAGTATCCAATCTGCCCATCAGGCATTTGAGGAATGTTTATTTGTTCATTTCTCGATCATCATTGTATTGCATTGCATTATATGTTATGACCATAAAACTAAGCATTTACATATCATCTTACTAAGACGTTTTTGGGAGAAAAGAGGTATTTATATGCATTTTATGTAAGCATCTGCTATACTGTTATAAAGATCTCATTGATTAACATTGCAAGCTATCAGAATTTCATCTTTTTGCCATATAAACATCAGCATCTGCATCAAATTGTATATTTTTGCCCAGCTTGGGCCTCTAGTTAAAACAAAGCTAGAGATTAGTCAGAGCTGTTTTTTCCTCCAGGTTCTCATTATATCATACTATACGAGTCATAATAGCCTGGTGTATCAAAAATATGTAGCTTTTTTAATTATAATTTTTACTGAAAATTAAACTAGTTTTACTTTAAATTTATAACATTGTTGGAGTGAAAAAGAGTCAGTCTGACTCCATGCCTTTGAGTATCTTGAGTGATGTCGCAACTAAATTATAAATCTGCCCTTGGTCCATACAAGCCATAAACGCAAAGATAGACTAACTTACACTACACAGACATGGCCCGTCCTTTTCATCACATTCACACTTGTTATCCTTATTAGGACGTGTTTTTTAGATTAGGTGCACCTCTTCTCTCCAAAGCACAGCAAGTGTTTACCAAGAAGAGAAACAGTCTAGTGAAAGTAGGACAAACTAGTGTGCATGGCTGAAAATATGGAGTACAATCAAACTTTTCCAACATTTCTCCATGCAATCTCATGATTGAGGAGAGAGCAACTTATGTTTGGGTTTACATATGAGTCCTGCATCCTTCACATATTCAGCATAAACCAGGGCAGCCAGAACAATGCATGCTCTGTTCAAATGTTATATTATCTCTCCCTGACTTTGCAATGCAAACAATGGCATTCGACCTGATTGAAAACACAGAGCACCGAAACCGGCCTTTGTGTGACTGGATTCAGATCTCACACGTGCAGTGTTGATCCAGACGCATGCAATGCTCTGAAACGGTATTTTGCAGGAAAACTGCAAGCTGTCATGTTCAAGGTAGGCAATGCTGTCATGCTTTGCCTGTCTAGACACAGATGCATCAACACACAC
>NW_015506524.1:56853-58391 GCF_001515645.1 Sinocyclocheilus grahami
CACACACACACACACACACACACACACACACACACACACACACACACCTCCAGAAGCCACAACCACATGCTAACGTGAGCTAACCTGCTAATGCAATTAAAATGTCACTAAATCTGATATTAAAACGATCAACGGAAATGCACTCCCGATGCTAAATCTCGCTAATCATCAGATGTGTCATTCGTGAGTTCCTCTGACCCCGAGCACACGCGAGCCGTCTCGTTTGTTACAAACATCCACACACCTTTTCCTCTTCCTCTGTCTGTGTGTGTGAAGCGATCAGCGTCGACGGCGTACTTCCATTCCGTCACGTAAAACAAAAAAGACACGATTAAAAGATCCACTGAAAGGGTGTTTTTTGTTGTTCTGTGTTGCTTCCGAACCCACCCGCTATAAAAGCTTTCCGGTCAACGGAACCCACCATCCACGTCTCGAGGAGTCGATCCGGTAATCCGCTTTCAGGACGCGGGATTGGAGAGAGACGCGCTCGAGGCGTTCACTCGCTGCGCTCTCATTGGTCGGTGGGCGGGGCGTACGAGCTTGACGCGGACGAATCAGAATCGCTGTTTGTGCGTCACACAGAATCCCAGCTTTCGCGCGGGTTCTTTCTCTTCAAGCTGTTTAATCTTTTCCTTTGAATGTAATGTGTTTTGATTAGTTTTATACCCGTCTAGTAATTTATTTGTTTTGTCATTATTATCTTTTTTTAATTAAAAAAAAAGCGTTCTCTTTTTTTCGGAGTGTAATAATACTATGTTAATTACTAACAACATCTTAAAGGGGTCATATGATGCGATTTAAATTTTTCCTTTCTCTTTGGAGTGTTACAAGCTCTTGGTGCATAAAGAAGATCTGTAAAGTTGCAAAGACTAAAGTGTCAAATCCAAAGAGATATTCTTTATAAAAGTTCAGAGTCAGCCACGCCTACCTAAAACGGCTCGTTCTAACACGCCCCCACATATCTACCTCACTATGTGGGAAGATTTGCATAACACCGCCCAAATGTTCACGCAAAGAAAGAAGGCGTAACTTTTATTCTCGCTGTAATATTGTTGCCGCTGCCGCCATGTCGTGAAGATGCTGTGTGCTTCATTGTGAAAGCGAAACTACTTTGTTTGGTCTTCCAAAAGAGGACGATATCCGCTTCGTCATGCCTAGAGCTGATCCGTGCTGGTCGCTGAGGAAATACATCAACTTAGTGCTGTGGATCGCCGGCACATTTTATGGAGGACTGTTTACTGATCCTGGGAGAGTAACATTAGACTAAAATGCCGGCAGTTCTGACTCACGTAAGTACGTTTTCTTTTATCATTTGCCACTGACGATTCAAACGTGAGTTTTGAGCAGTGTAGAGTAGCGCTTGTTGTTTGTCATTTCTCCGATCACAAATGCAGACAGGGTTTTATGTTTACGCGGCGCGGCCTGATGCAACGCAACGCGTAAAAAGACAGTATAAGTCATTATAATCCGTAATTATGTCCCCACTGGATGCAACAAATGCCTTGGTTTTAATGTTTATGTCTCGTCGCTCCGGCCGG
>NW_015506524.1:58460-72842 GCF_001515645.1 Sinocyclocheilus grahami
ACGCGTTTCAGAAAGGCGGGGCATAGAGGAGAAACAATAATGTACAGTATGTGGGAAATAATGTGTTTTTTAGATTTTAAACCGCATAAACACATTTCATTACACCAAATACACAAAATAATGTTCTTTTTAGCAGCATCATATGACCCCTTTAATGCATCTGTTATCGAAATCAATCTGGCAACGCTTTCTGCATCTGAAAACAAACAAACCAAAATTGTAGGAAAACCTTTTTTTTTTTTTTTTTTTTACTTATAACATTAGTTTTTATTATACATCGCCTACTGAAGGACATTTATTTATTTATTCATTCATTTTTAGTGCTGTCAAATGATTAATCGCGATTAATCGCATCCAAAATAAAAGTTTTTGTTTACATAATATGTGTGTGTGCTGTGCATATTTATTATGTATATATTATTACACACAGTAAATATTTTGAAAACATTTACATGTATATATTTATATTCATATAATTTATATTATATATAAATATATGTAATATATAAATAAATAAAAAATCTGAAATATATGCATGCATGTTTGTGTATTTAATCTACATAATAAATGAAGAGTTCAGATGCAAAAGCCTCTAAGTGCCATCTGAAATTTTCTTCTAAAATTAGCATTTTTATCAGGTTTCTGTGTTTAGGTTCAGTAATTTTGCTTTAATGGCAATGTATAGGTCCTTTTCTATGCCACTAAAGTGAAAGAACTGAACATAAATATAGAAGCCTGATAAAAATGGTCATTTTAGATGAAAATTTCAGATGGCACTCAGAGGCTTTTGCATCTGAACTCTTGAAATATACACAGTACACACACATATATTGGCCGTTTCTCAAACAGAAGGCTGCATCCTCCAGAGGTCGCATTTGTAGGCTGCACACTTCATAAAGAAGATCTTATTTTAGAATATTAACAGTTATAAATTTGACCATTATTCTATTCAAATGCGACCTCCGGAGGATTCAGCCTTTCGTTCACATAAACAAAAACTTTGATTTTGGATGCGATTAATCGTTTGACAGCACTAATTTGATTTAATTGATAGCTCCAAGCCTTGCAAAAGTAGCGACATTATTCAGTAAAATTACTAAATGTTACTAAAACAGCTTATTACTGAATGCTGTTTAATATACTGCTTACTAAGTGAAACAGTATGCATTATTCTACCATAAACAGTATTTTGCTAAATTGTGGTCACATGACCTCACTACATGTTTAGCTATAATTTAGCAAAATATCCAATTTTGTGTAAACATGTCTAACACTCTGATCAAATGAAAGGGACTGATGCCGATATTACTTCCGAGTGATTCATCACGCCGGGAATAGAAGGTCAAGTCAAGCGCATTGCATTCTGGGATACAGTTTTTCATTTAATAAGCTGCTTATTTTATCAAATATAGTTGTATGCATATACTGAAAAAAACACAATCGGACTGCTGTGCACAATAAGCATAGTATAAGAGTAAGAAAGTATGCTATGCCAAATATAGTCATGGAACAGGTAAAAAATAGCACAGGGTTTTTGTTTTTTACAGAAATGGTAAACAGATGGCCAAGATTTGTTTTTTCTTGACAGCTTGCTACCTAAACTAAATAGCATTAGTCAGATTCCTCTCCACAAATAGACTAGATTTCATTATTTGCAATGCCAAATATAGTCATGGAACAGGCAAAAAATAGCATTTTGTTTTTTACAGAAATGGTAAACAGATGGCCAAGATTTGTTTTTTCTTGACAGCTTGCTACCTAAACTAAATAGCATTAGTCAGATTCCTCTCCACAAATAGACTAGATTTCATTATTTGCTATTCTGAGCGTACAACCGTGCTTTGTACACACACAAGTTTTCAACCTTATCAACACGTTTCAAGATCATCAAGAAATTATGGGAATGTTGTCCGACTGAATCAATCTGGACTATGTTCGCCTTTCAAATTATAAGACCTATCAAAATACAGTAAAATGCGATACAAATAAAGTAGATCAACAGCAAAATCAGAACGGTCCACTGGCTGCTGGCTTATTAAGCGTTGTGCCAAACTAATCTGCTTGATGTCGGTTAATTCCTCTGAAAACCGGTTAATTTGCAGTGGAAGTTTTGCCAGAGTCGGTCATGATGGGCCGAGAAACATTAGCCGTTAAGCTGAAGGACTCATCTCCGCAGGACACCACCAGCACTAATGTAGGTCAGAAGATTTTGTGTGTGTGAGAGAGAGTGGGACATCTTTGCAGTGGCCATTTGAGACGTTATAAACGATCTGACTGCAGCAGCCTAATGGATCTTGTATGGAAGCTTGTTTCTGCCACGGGCAAAAGTTTACATCAATTCTGACTTTTTTCCTCAGAACTACAAGTTATAAATCTCACAATTCAGACTTTTTTCTCTCAATTGCAAGTTTACGTCTCACAATTCTAACTTTTTCCTCAGGGTTGTGAGTTTATGTCTCACAACTGCGAGTTATAAACTCAGAATTGCGAGTTGACTCTTTTTCTCAGAAATGCAAGGTATAAACCCACAATTGTGAACCCACAAAAGTTTACATCTTGCAATTCTATTTTTTTCACTGTATTCTGATTTTACGTTTCGCTATTCTCATTTGTTTCTCGCAATTCAGATTTTTGCTGTATTCTGAGTTTACATTTCGCAATTTTAATTTTTTACTTGCAATTCTGATATTTTTCTATTTATTCTGAGTTTACATTTCATTATTCAATTTTTTTTCTCGCAATTCTATTATTGCTCAGATTTCTGAGTTTACATCTCAATTTTGACTTTTTTCAGATTTATGATTCTAAATCTCGCAATTTTGACAATTTTTTCTTCAGATTTCTGAGTTTACATCTTGCAATTCATTTTTTTCTCAATTTTTTTTCACTGTATTCTGATTTTACGTTTCGCTATTCTCATTTGTTTCTCGCAATTCAGATTTTTTTCTGTATTCTGAGTTTACATTTCGCAATTTTTATTTTTTACTTGCAATTCTGATATTTTTCTATTTATTCTGAGTTTACATTTCATTATTCTCATTTTTTCTCACAATTCTGTTTTCCTATATACTCTGAGTTGACATCTCGCAATTTTTTTTCTCAGGTTTCTTAGTTTACGTCTTGAAATTCTGTATTTTTCTCACAATTCAATTTTTTCTCAAATTTCTGAGTTTACATCTCACAATTCTATTATTTCTCATATTTCAGAGTTTACATCTTGCAATTAAATTTTTTCTTCAGATTTCAGAGTTTACATCTTGCAATTACATTTTTTCTTCAGATTTCTGAGTTTACATCTTGCAGTGCATACTATTTTTTCCTGATGTCTGAGTTAAATTTTTTTTTTTTTTACAATTTTTTTTTTTTTTTTGCAATTTGCAATTCTGAGTTTGTATCTCACAATTTAGACTTTCCTTCTCAGATTTGCAAATTCATATCTCACATTTGTGAGTTCATATCTTGCCGTTCTGAATTGCAAGAAAAAATGTCAGAACTATGAGATAAAAAGTCTTAATTATCTTTATTTTTGATTCCGTTGAGGAAACAAGCTTCCATAATCTTGACCAAATGAACTAAGTGAAAAAGGACCAAATCCTTCCAAAAGCCTGATTATGTTTGTCTCCAAAATGGACCAAAGTAGACCATACGCCTCATGTGCTTCTACATAAGCCTTCTGAGATGAAATTGGTGAGTAGATGATGAGAGAATCTTTATTTTTGAGGTGAACTATCCCTTTAAGAGGACCATCATGAGACAGTCGTCATGGACTAGTGGCTGTTTTTACCCTCGCATGACTCCAGATCATCTGTCTGGACTTGCCCACATGCCGACCTCTCAAAGCAAAAGAGATCCGACTTCACACTAAAGTCTTTATTACTGAGAAAGAAAAACAAGGCCTGTTTGATTGCACTGACATCACCTCTGGAGGCAATAAAATGACATGATGATCAGTGAAAAGTCCGTGAGACCTGTGCTTATCAGGATGTTATTATCTTGCATATCGTGGACTTTGTCTACTTTATGAACACTTTTGTTTTTTGCATGTGCAAATTCAGCGCTATCCCTGTGATACATGACAGCCAGGTCAATTTTTTTTTCAGTGGTCGGCATCATTACTTTAAAGTGTTCAGTGATTATACAGTAATATCAAATGCATCAATCATTCACTGCCTTTTTTCAGTTTCTCATGTAATAAAATATTTTACTGTAAATGCACAGTCATAAACCACAAATGACAACATACAGTACCATTTCAAAGTTTGGAGTCAGTATGATTTTTGACAGAAGTCTCTTCTGTTCACCAAAGCTGCATTTATTTCATTAAACCTAAAATAAAAAAATTGTGAAATATTATTACAAATTTAAATAACTGTTTTCTATGTGAATATATTGTAAACTATAATTTATTTCTGTGATCAAAGCTGAATTTTCAGCATCATTACTCCAGTCTTCAGTGTCACATGATCTTCAGAAATCATTCTAATATGCTGATTTGATGCTCCAGAAATATATCTGATTATTATCAATGTTGAAAACAGTTGTGCTGCCGAAATTTTTTGTGGAAACTGATACATTTCGTTTTTTTTCTTTTTAGGATTCTTTGATGAATAGAAAGTCCGAAAGAACAGCATTTGTTTGAAATAGAAATCATTTGTAACATTATAAATGTCTTTACTGTCACTTTCGATTTTGTGCATCCTTGCTGAAAAAAAAATAATTATTAATTTCTCTCCAAAAAAAAAAACTTCCTCAAACTTCTGAACGGTACTGTAAAAGTGAAAAAACTGTCTTATGATGAATGCTATGAATGCAAGCTTATATTTCACCGCCTCCCAAAAATAAATAAAATATATTTAACTCAAAGAAAAATTAAGACATTTATGATTTATGATGTTTTAAAAAAATGTAATTTAAATAGTAAAATACTTATATATCATGATATTATTAGTTTTGTCTGGCTTTTCTTTTATGCTGGTGTAAATGATTCATAATACGGTATGGATATTTACTTAATGAGAATTTAAGGAAGAAAAGTGCATTGCTGTCACGAAAATAATGTTACAATGGAAACAATCTTAAACTTTCGATTTTGTGCATCCTTGCTGAAAAAAAAATAATTATTAATTTCTCTCCAAAAAAAAAAACTTCCTCAAACTTCTGAACGGTACTGTAAAAGTGAAAAAACTGTCTTATGATGAATGCTATGAATGCAAGCTTATATTTCACCGCCTCCCAAAAATAAATAAAATATATTTAACTCAAAGAAAAATTAAGACATTTATGATTTATGATGTTTTAAAAAAATGTAATTTAAATAGTAAAATACTTATATATCATGATATTATTAGTTTTGTCTGGCTTTTCTTTTATGCTGGTGTAAATGATTCATAATACGGTATGGATATTTACTTAATGAGAATTTAAGGAAGAAAAGTGCATTGCTGTCACGAAAATAATGTTACAATGGAAACAATCTTAACGGTCATAAAACAGGCTTGACTTTCTTTACACAAAATGTAATCAGTATTTTCTGTTGACTTTGCTGTAGTTTTTACGGTAAGCAGCAGGTCCATGAATGTGATCCTGTATGAATGTGTGCTTGTTTATTACTCACCGGTGGCGCTGCTGTAGCTGCTGATGGATGAGGTTATAGGTGGCGTCTCGTCGGAGTCCACGGAGCCCGTATCGTCGTCTTGAGAGCAGCCGGCCTGGATGGCGCGCAGGTAACTGTGGCTCCGGGAGCGGAAGCAGGTGGGTGTGGGCAGATCCAATGCCTCCAGCGCCTGAGAGTCCAGCTGACGGTACGCCGCGCTGCTCCGGTAGCCCTGCTCCACCTGAAAGGACACGTGCAGGTTGAAACGTCCCACACGAGGCCGGCGCACGGGCTGAGATGCGGCCGGCGCTTTAGGGTGGACTGACGCATGGTCGTGCGGACATGAAGAGGAAACGACAGGTTTGCTTGAGTGCTTTCCATTCAGTCTAATGCGACAAATGATGTGGCTTAAAATGAGAAAAATCCTTAAATGTATTCCTTTCACAGTTGTACTGATCCTCGTCTGTGGATGAGGAGTTTGCTTTATAAATTGGTATAAAATGCTTTTTAGAGACCATTTTTTCACCCCCCCCCCCAAAAATTTTTTTTTCAGAAAGCTCCCTTACAACTGGGAAAATTGTTAAATAAAAAATCATTATAAAAAAAGTAATAATATTGTTTGTATTGTTTTGTATCGGTCTAGCAAACAATGTAATTAAACCTATTTCAAATATAATATAATATAAAAAGAAAATGTATTTTTCTTAAAGAAAAGTTAATTCTGTTTTAGGTCTAATAATATGTTTTGGACCATGACATTACTGTTTGTCATTTTTTAAATAACAAAATACTGTATTGTGGAAAAAATAAAAAATACTTGTAATTTAGACCATATTTCACCACAAAGTCTCATTCAAAAAACTCCCCTACAGCTGGGAAAATTGTAGAAAAAAATATTAATTGAAATAATATTCAAACATTTATAATATAATATAATATAATATGGAAAAAAGAAAAAAGTTAATTCTGTTTTAAGTCTAATAATGTGTTTTGAACTGCTTAAGATATTTAAAAAATAAATACTGATATGTTATTTAAATAGTAAAATATGTATACAACATTATAGTATTTTTTGTCTGGCTAAGTGCTGCAAATTAGCTGCTGTCCTCATTTTTCCTGACTTCTTTCCCTTTGATCCCAGCATCCAACAGCATCTCAGAAACAACTTCTGAATCATCCATCAGTCTTCACAGCACATTATCCCATTCAGCAAAACAGATCAATGCTCTTTCCTCTTAAGAAAAGGTTTCGGAGCCTTGTCTCGCTTCAGGAGTCTTGATGTCTCCATCAGCAGAGCGAACGTTTGAGTATCTCGTCCTGAAAACATGCCCTCCAACTGATTTCCCACCCTCCACGTCTCCTTAGACTATCTTAAGGATGTCTTACAGCATTTTAATCTGGAACACTCCGTTCCTGAGGTCAAGTGAACAGCAAAACCTCTCTGACACATTTCAGCGTTTGCTCTATGATGCAGAGCGCACACATTTACAAGAGGTTTAACATCTGTAGAAGTACATGTGAGTGGCGTTGATAGAGCAAAACTCTCTGCTAGGATGCTTTGCTGCTGTGGTTTCTAGAGTGTTGCTATGTGGTTGCTACAGTGTTGCTATGTGGTTGCTGGAATGTTCTGGAGTTGCTATGTGCTCACCAGGCTGTTCGGGGGTTGCTATGGTGTTGCTTTATGGTTGCTAGGGTGTTTTGGGCTTTGCTATGGTGATGCTAGAATGTTCTGGAGTTGCTATGTGCTCACTAGGCTGTTCTAGGGGGTTGCTATGGTGTTGCTTTAGTGTTGCTAGGGTGTTTTGGGCTTTGCTATGGTGATGCTAGAATGTTCTGGAGTTGCTATGTGGTCACTAGGCTGTTCTAGGGGGTTGCTATGGTGTTGCATTATGGTTGCTAGGGTGTTTTGGCCTTTGCTATGGTGATGCTGGAATGTTCTGGAGTTGCTATGAGCTCACTAGGCTGTTCTAGGGGGTTGCTATGGTGTTG
This sequence comes from Sinocyclocheilus grahami, assembly GCF_001515645.1. Lineage (NCBI taxonomy): Eukaryota > Metazoa > Chordata > Actinopteri > Cypriniformes > Cyprinidae > Sinocyclocheilus > Sinocyclocheilus grahami. The sequence continues at coordinate 66,043 of NW_015506524.1, forward strand.
CTTTATGGTTGCTAGGGTGTTTTGGCCTTTGCTATGGTGATGCTGGAATGTTCTGGAGTTGCTATGTGCTCACTAGGCTGTTCTAGGGGGTTGCTATGGTGTTGGTTTATGTTTGCTAGGGTGTTTTGGGCTTTGCTATGGTGATGCTAGAATGTTCTGGAGTTGCTATGTGGTCACTAGGCTGTTCTAGGGGGTTGCTATGGTGTTGGTTTATGTTTGCTAGGGTGTTTTGGGCTTTGCTATGGTGATGCTAGAATGTTCTGGAGTTGCTATGTGGTCACTAGGCTGTTCTAGGGGGTTGCTATGGTGTTGCTTTATGGTTGCTAGGAGGTTTTGGGCTTTGCTATGGTGATGCTAGAATGTTCTGGAGTTGCTATTTGGTCACTAGGCTGTTCTAGGGGGTTGCTATGGTGTTGCTTTATGGTTGCTAGAGGTTTTGGGCTTTGCTATGGTGATGCTAGAATGTTCTGGAGTTGCTATTTGGTCACTAGGCTGTTCTAGGGGGTTGCTATGGTGTTGCTTTATGGTTGCTAGAGGTTTTGGGCTTTGCTATGGTGATGCTAGAATGTTCTGGAGTTGCTATGTGCTCACTAGGGTGTTCTGGGGGTTGTTTGTGACCTGGCCCATGGTGGAGCCTCGTCCCAGTGTAGAGCAGCGCTGACCGAATCCCCCATCAGCATCCCAGTGCTGCAGACCCGCCTCATCCGCTCCCATCAGACAGTCCAGGTTATCCAGGCTGCGATTGGTGGAGACCTCGCATAGAGACGGCATACAGCTGAGAGAAACACACACAAACACAGAATGATGTGCTCACTAGGGTGTTCTGGGGGTTTCTGTGGTGTTGCTATGTGGATATTAGGGTGTTGGACAACTAGGGTGATGCTATGTGATTTCTAGAGTGTTGTTGTCTGGTCACTAGGGTGTTCTGGGGGTTGCTATGGTGTTGCTATGTGGATACTAGGGTGTTCTAGGGATGGCTAGGGTGATGCTACGCTACTGCTATGTGGTTGCTACAGTGTTGCTATGTGGTTTCTAGAGTGTTGCCATGTGGTTGCTAGGGTGTTCTGGAGTCGCTATGTGGTCACTAGGGTGTTCTGGGGGTTGCCATGTGTTGCTATGTGGATACTAGGGTGATGCTATGCTGTTGCTATGGTGTTGTTATGATGTTTCTAGGGTGTTGCCATGTGGATACTAGGGTGTTCTAGGGCTGCCTAGGGTAATGCTATGCTGTTGCTATGGTGTTGTTATGGGGTTTCTAGGGTGTTGACATGTAGTTGCTAGGGTGTTCTGGGGTTTGGTATGTGGATACTAGAGTGTTCTAGGGATGACTAGGGTGATGCTACGCTGTTGCTATGTGGTTTCTAGAGTGTTGCTATGTGGTTTCTAGATTGTTGCCATGTGGTTGCTAGGGTGTTCTGGAGTCACTATGTGGTCACTAGGGTGTTCTGGTGGGTTCTATAGTGTTGCTATGTGGATACTAGGGTGTTCTAGGGATGGCTAGGGTGATGCTACGCTGTTGCTATGTGGTTTCTAGAGTGTTGCCATGTGGTTGCTAGGGTGTTCTGGAGTCACTATGTGGTCACTAGGGTGTTCTGGTGGGTTCTATAGTGTTGCTATGTGGATACTAGGGTGTTCTAGGGATGGCTAGGGTGATGATACGCTGTTGCTATGTGGTTTCTAGAGTGTTGCCATGTGGTTGCTAGGGTGTTCTGGAGTCGCTATGTGGTCATTAGGGTGTTCTGGGGTTTGCCATGTGTTGCTATGTGGATACTAGGGTGATGCTATGCTGTTGCTATGGTGTTGTTATGAGGTTTCTAGGATGTTGCCATGTGGATACTAGGGTGCTCTAGGGATGCCTAGGGTGATGCTATGCTGTTGCTATGGTGTTGTTATGGGGTTTCTAGGGTGTTGCCATGTGGTTGCTAGGGTGTTCTGGAGTTGCTATGGTGTTGCTATGTGGATACTACTAGGCTGCGATTGGTGGAGATCTCAGAGACGGCATATACAGCTGAGAGAAATAAACACAAACACAAGAGAATGAGTGCAGGGAACCTTTGCATCCATCTCCCTTGTGCCACTCTGCAAACAGCATTTGATTTTATATTCAGTAGCAAGCGTGAGCCAGATGCAGCACAGAGGAACATTTCTGACCAACTTGACCAAGCTAAAAAAAAAAATAATTAAATTAAATGAAGGTCAGTGAGGATTGAGTCAGGATGGTGGTGGAGGTGTTCGTCGTGCATCGGGATGTTTTGCAGTGAAGTTTAGGACTCAGGACAGGAAAGTGCTTTCATTGGACAGAGTGAGAGTGCGTCTGAGTGGTCACGTGATCAGACGGAGGCGGGGCTAAACACTAACCTGTGCAGGTGCGGCACTGAGGCGGCGCTCTGCAGAGGAGACCAAACCACTCCGAACTGCTTCTGCATGAAGGGACAGGGGCTCGGCCTGATAGGAAGGGCCGTTACATGACCATCCAACATCAGAGTCTGCTGTTTGTGTCTAAGATTCATTAACAACTGACTCAACTGCATAACTTTCCCAGGAAATTAATCACAAATGATGTATTTCAAGCTTCAATCCAAGTCAAGTCAAGTCTGCTTTATTGTCAATTCTTCCACATGTACAGCACATACATACAGAGAATTGAAATTGCGTTACTCTCAGACCCTGGGGGATGGCTAGGGTGATCCAAACTCTAAAACAATTATTTTTCTTGTTTCTAACATCTCATTGACAAAAATGTTGTTCTAGGACCAACAAGGATGTATAAAAATAAGAAATAACTTCATTTTTAAAAGTTTTAGTTTACTTTAATGCTTATTTTAAATCATTTAGAGGTTTGCTGAGGCCCCCGGTTGAAAACTACCGCACTATGGTTATGTTTGGAAATGAATACTAGCATATTAGCTTTTTATGTTAGCATATTCAACAGACAATAATTTGACAATTTGGATTGTGCAAAACCAACAACATTACAGCAGCATCAGAGCGTCTTAATTAGGCTGTGTATCATTTTATTTTAATATTAAAAATGAATTGGAAATCTCTTCTCATAGGAAGCTTTTACCAATCAACCTTTCAACATGCTGCCATCTGCTGGTCATAATGAATGTGTTCCTGATGCCCTCAATGCTGAGATGTTCAGTTTAGGATATTTATTAAGATGAGATACTAGTAATACACCTCCTGTGATGTGATCATGTGCATAAAATTATCCAGCAATTATCACATAAAAGAATCTAATGAATTTAATGTCATGTGGAGCTTTGTGTAAGTTCATAATGTAGTGTGTAAAAAGGTTATTATTAAAGTTAACTGAAACTAAAACTAAAGCCATAAAACACATTTCTGTTGCCTGAAGTAAAATAAACATGAATTAAAATATATATGAAAAAAATCTTATTTTATTTCAGCTAGTTGCCAAGGCAACATTCCTAATTTCTAATCTAATTTAGTTTAACTTGCTGTACTACAATAACTAAAACTAAAACTTAATTAAATAATAAAAAACTATATAAACATACATAAAAATGACTAAAATCTTAAATAAATTCAAATGAAAAACATAAAAATAAAAACTATTTGAAAATATAAAAACTATAATAGTATCCCAGTGACACTAAAATAACACTGATTATAGTTTAATAAAAATAAAACCATAAAAATGTGTTACTTTAAATAAAATAAATGTTAACTGAAATAAAATAAAGAAATTGAAAAACTAAAATAAAAAAATCATAAAAAATATATCGATACATATTTTAACAACAAAAACACAACAAAATTACAAATATTTTATTTTTAAAATTAAAATGAAACGGGAAACATAAAAATAAACTCTAATTGAAAATATTAATATTAGAATCATAATAAATTATACAAAAAAACCCAACAATGATTGTAGTTTACTTAAAATAAAACCATGAAAACATTTTGCTACATGAAATAAAATAAACATTAATTGAAAAAAAAAAACATTTACAAAAAAAAACTATATTAACATAAAAAATACTAATAACAGTTACAAAAAAACAACAAATCACTAAAACTTAAGTAAAATTAAAATAACAGATAATACTAAATAAAAATTTATTAAAAATATTAAAATAATAAAAATACAAATAATAATAATATCAAGTATCTCAATGACAGTAAAATAAGACTGTTGTGTATGTTGTGGTTGAAATGTTTATCTGTGTAGCGTGTGTGTGTAGCAGGTATAATGTCATTAATGTGTGTGCAGTGTGTGTGTGTGTGCAGTGTGTGTGCAGTGTGTGTGTGTAATATGTGTGCAGTGTGTGTGTGTGTGTGTGTGTGTGCAGTGTGTGTGTAGTGTGCAGTGTGTGTGCAGTGTGTGTGTGTGTGTGCAGTCAGTGTGTGTATAGTGTGTGTGCAGTTTGTGTAGTGTGTGCAATGTGTGTGTGTGTGTGTGGTGCGTGTAGTGTTTGTGCAGTGTGTGTGTGTAGTGTGTGTGTAGTGTGTGAAGTGTGTGTGTAGTGTGTGAAGTGTGTGTGCAGTGTGTGTGTGTAGTGTGTGCAATGTGTGTGTAGTGTTGTGCAGTGTGTGTGTGTGTGTAGTGCTTGTGCAGTGTGTGTGTAGTGTGTGCAGTGTGTGTGTGTGTTGTGCGTGTAGTGCGTGTAGTGTGTAGTGTGTACGCGCGTAGTGTTTGTGCAGTGTGTGGTCTGTGTGTGTAGTGCATGTAGTGTGTGCGCAGTGGGTGTGTGTGTGTGTGTAGTGTGTGTGTGTGTGTGTGGTGTGTGTGGTGCGTGTAGTGTTTGTGCAGTGTGTGTGTGTAGTGTGTGTGTAGTGTGTGAAGTGTGTGTGCACTGTGTGTGTGTAGTGTGTGCAATGTGTGTGTAGTGTTGTGCAGTGTGTGTGTGTGTGTAGTGCTTGTGCAGTGTGTGTGTAGTGTGTGTAGTGTGTGCAGTGTGTGTGTGTGTGTGCGTGTAGTGCGTGTAGTGTGTAGTGTGTGTACGCGCGTAGTGTTTGTGCAGTGTGTGGTCTGTGTGTGTAGTGCATGTAGTGTGTGCGCAGTGGGTGTGTGTGTGTGTGTAGTGTGTGTGTGTGTGTGTAGTGTTTGTAGTGTGTGTGTGTGTTCGCGTTTTTGTGACAAATGAGGACATAAATTTGTATAATGACAAAGGTATGACAGGTATTACAAGGAGAGGGTGACTTTTCAGGACATTACCCCATGTCCCCACTTTTCAAAACGCTTACAGTGCGTGTAGTGTGTGTGTGCAGTGTGTGTGTGTGTGTGTGTGTGTAGTACGTGTGCAGTGTAGGGATGTAACAATTACCGGTTTGACGATAAATCCTGATAAAATTACCCACGGTTAGTATTACCGTTTCATCTTTTAATTATCATTAAAACTATATTCGATTACCGCGATTTGAACAACTCGCGATAAATAAATACTGTCCAGCATAAAGCAGAGTTTTAAGTAACAGTCTCACGTGCGCACAGCACGCAGAGTAGTTTCGTTTTGAGTGAAAACAGAGCGGAAACGCTGGGAGGTTTAGAGTTTAAAGTAACAGTCTCACGTGCGCACAGCACACAGAGTAGTTTTGTTTTGATTGAAAACAGTGCGGAAAAGCTGGGAGGTTTTAAAAGAGCGCTAAGGGAATTATACAAATGACTATATGAATGTACCTCTGAAGGTTCTGACTGTCTTCAGAAACTATTCGATGGCATTTTGTTTTCGTCTTCGCTCCATGTAATACCTAAAGGAAGTGTTCTTAATCACAATACTGCTTTGTTCACGGAGTTACGGGAAACAGCTGTAATTCTGCTTTTCCATAAGCGCCACCTGCTGTCAGCGAGTGGATTTACAGAGACTTATATTTACATTCAGCCTGTGTGCAGTTTCTGTCTGGCCAAAAACGGACCGAATTTGCATGCTCTGCTGTCAATTTTGACCGGTTGATGAAAAACAAGCTTATGTGGATTCTACACATTTAAACAATTCAGATAAGTTATCTAGAATTATTTATGGAGCAGATAAAATACATATAATGTATGTATGTGTGTTGTGGTTTATATTTATGCATGTGTATTTTATTCACATCTTATTTTTATTATCTGTGTGTTGTTGTTGTCTCCGTGTACTGGACGCTTGTGACACTGTAACAAATTCCTTGTATGTGCAAACATACTTAGCAATAAAGCTCTTTCTGATTCTGATAATCATTTATTAATCAATTATCATTTTGACTTATATCTTTTCTTTATTTAAAGGCTGAAATGTGAGGTTTACCTTTTTATGAAACTTTTTCAAAGCTTTATTTGAACATTTACATTAGATATTTCAACATGCTATTAAACTGTTGTCAGTCAAGTTGTCATTTAAAATCTGAACATCATTGGTAATGTTATTGTTTTAGTGATTATGCAAACAAAAAGTCATTTTATTTGTTGTTTGTTGATTTTTAAATATAAAACTTGGTGAAGTGATTTATGTGTTGGTACTTTTTGAACATCTCCAGCACATTTTAACAATACCATGATAATACTGATAACCGTGATAATTTTGGTCACTATAATCATGATAAGACATTTTCATACCGTTACATCTACTTAGCGCAGTGTGTGTGTAGTGTGTGTAGTGTGTGTGTAGTGCATGTAGTGTGTGTGTAGTGCATGTAGTGTGTGTGCAGTATGTGTGTAGTGTGTGTGTGTGTGTGTGTGTGTGTGTGCGTGTAGTGTGTGTGCAGTATGTGTGTAGTGAGTGTGTGTGTGTGTCTGTCTGTCTGTGTGTGTGTCTGTCTGTGTGTGTGTGTGTGTGTGTTTGTGTGTGTGTGCT
>NW_015506524.1:72969-82329 GCF_001515645.1 Sinocyclocheilus grahami
TGTGTGTGTGTGTGTGTGTGTAGTGTGTGTGCAGTATGTGTGTAGTGTGTGTGCAGTGTGTGTGCAGTATGTGTGTAGTGTGTGTGTGCAGTGTGTGTGCAGTGTGTGTGCAGTGCATGTGCAGTGTGTGTGTGTGTGTGTGCAGTGTGTGTGCAGTATGTGTGTAGTGTGTCTGTAACGTGTACAGTAGGACTCACTTGCGCGGCGGTAGCAGCGGCGGCTGCTGTTCACTGAGCGAGCGCTGTGTGGCCTTCAGGTAACTCTGGCGTCTGGCGGCGGTTTTGGGCGAGGGTTTGGGTGAAGGGGGTTCGTCCGAGTCATCGCTGTCCTCCATGTCTCCCATGGCTTTAACGTAACTGCCACTACGCATCCGTCTGCACGGGATGTCGCCCGCACCGCCGCCTCCCTTACCCAGCGTCCCGCTCCATTCACCCGCAGGCACCTGCCAGAACACTTACACTTACTACCCACAATGCATCTGGGTCAAAGGATGTCAAATAAAACTTCTGAAATGTACTTTAAAATGCATGTGAGTTCTCTGTGTTAGTGTTGGTTAATATATTTTTTGAAAATCTCATTTTAAAATTCCACTGATAAAATGGCATTTAAAATGACAATGAATTATTGTTGAAATATTATTTAGATATATTAATTCATATATGACTATTTTTATGACTATTTATATATATGTGTGTTTGTGTGTGTGTGTATGTATAATTTTTTTTTGTTTCTTACAAATATATATGTATGTAGGTATGTGTGTGTTGGTTTTATGTGCTTATGAAAAACTAAGACATTTTTTAAAATACTGCTGTTGAAATGCCATTCAAAACAACAACAAAATATTGTTTAGATAATTAATAATTATTATTTTTTTTTACAAATATTTGGATTTATTACTATAATTGTTATTGCATTAGTAATAATAACAACAACAACAATAATAATAAATATAATATAATTATTATTATTATTATACAAATATTTGAAAAAATAGTATTTGAAAAATACTGTTCAAATATTAATTATATATTTTCAATAATATATTTTTATTATTATTACTGTGTATATCAAACAAAATACATTTGTTTACAGATATTTTATGTTTAAAAATATATTATATTGCATTTATTGTTTTTATTTATTTATTGTTTAAAATTATATATAATTAATGTGAAACAATGTGTATTGTTCAAATATTAATAACAATTACGCTTTTTTCTCTAAATATTATATATATATATAATATATTTTTTATATACATATATTCAAAACAAACAAAAAAATAAGCGATAAATAATAAAAAAGTGATATAAAGTGGTTATTTGGCATTTATAATCAATATTATTGCCTATTATGAAATCTTTTTTTAGGATTTTTTAGGACAAAATAGGTTTGTCACAATCTCAAGAAATCTCTTCACTGTCTCCCCCACACTGAGAGTGGGAGAGACATGTCAGACATGTCATGTCTTTCTTCCATGTCAGTGTGTCTGTACCTGTAGGAAGTTGCAGGTCATCTCCTGGCCGTGGCAGGACTTGGACTTGAGCAGGCTGCGGTTGACGGTGGCGGATCCCTTCTGCAACACCTGTCGGGCCTGACTGAGGGTCAGTGTGGACCACGAGCCCCTCTTGACCAGTGTGTTCTCCCCCATCTGGCCCGTGGAGGGCGGCAGGCTGACGGTGGGCTTGAGGTCTCCGCTGCTCTTGGAGGATTTCAGCGAATGAGCCGCGATGGTGTTGTAGCCCTGCGGATGCGGTCTGGGAATTTTTTAAAATACTGCTGTTGAAATGCCATTCAAAACAACAACAAAATATTGTTTAGATAATTAATAATTATTATTTTTTTTACAAATATTTGGATTTATTACTATAATTGTTATTGCATTAGTAATAATAACAACAACAACAATAATAATAAATATAATATAATTATTATTATTATTATACAAATATTTGAAAAAATTGTATTTGAAAAATACTGTTCAAATATTAATTATATATTTTCAATAATACATTTTTATTATTATTACTGTGTATATCAAACAAAATACATTTGTTTACAGATATTTTATGTTTAAAAATATATTATATTGCATTTATTGTTTTTATTTATTTATTGTTTAAAATTATATATAATTAATGTGAAACAATGTGTATTGTTCAAATATTAATAACAATTACGCTTTTTTCTCTAAATATTATATATATATATAATATATTTTTTATATACATATATTCAAAACAAACAAAAAAATAAGCGATAAATAATAAAAAAGTGATATAAAGTGGTTATTTGGCATTTATAATCAATATTATTGCCTATTATGAAATCTTTTTTTAGGATTTTTTAGGACAAAATAGGTTTGTCACAATCTCAAGAAATCTCTTCACTGTCTCCCCCACAAAAAATACTGTTCAAATATTAATTATATATTTTCAATAATATATTTTTATTATTATTACTGTGTATATCAAACAAAATACATTTGTTTACAGATATTTTATGTTTAAAAATATATTATATTGCATTTATTGTTTTTATTTATTTATTGTTTAAAATTATATATAATTAATGTGAAACAATGTGTATTGTTCAAATATTAATAACAATTACGCTTTTTTCTCTAAATATTATATATATATAATATATTTTTTTTATATACATATATTCAAAACAAACAAAAAAATAAGCGATAAATAATAAAAAAAGTGATATAAAGTGGTTATTTGGCATTTATAATCAATATTATTGCCTATTATGAAATCTTTTTTTAGGATTTTTTAGGACAAAATAGGTTTGTCACAATCTCAAGAAATCTCTTCACTGTCTCCCCCACACTGAGAGTGGGAGAGACATGTCAGACATGTCATGTCTTTCTTCCATGTCAGTGTGTCTGTACCTGTAGGAAGTTGCAGGTCATCTCCTGGCCGTGGCAGGACTTGGACTTGAGCAGGCTGCGGTTGACGGTGGCGGATCCCTTCTGCAACCCCTGTCGGGCCTGACTGAGTAATATATTTTTTATATACATATATTCAAAACAAACAAAAAAATAAGCGATAAATAATAAAAAAGTGATATAAAGTGGTTATTTGGCATTTATAATCAATATTATTGCCTATTATGAAATCTTTTTTTAGGATTTTTTAGGACAAAATAGGTTTGTCACAATCTCAAGAAATCTCTTCACTGTCTCCCCCACACTGAGAGTGGGAGAGACATGTCAGACATGTCATGTCTTTCTTCCATGTCAGTGTGTCTGTACCTGTAGGAAGTTGCAGGTCATCTCCTGGCCGTGGCAGGACTTGGACTTGAGCAGGCTGCGGTTGACGGTGGCGGATCCCTTCTGCAACACCTGTCGGGCCTGACTGAGGGTCAGTGTGGACCACGAGCCCCTCTTGACCAGTGTGTTCTCCCCCATCTGGCCCGTGGAGGGCGGCAGGCTGACGGTGGGCTTGAGGTCTCCGCTGCTCTTGGAGGATTTCAGCGAATGAGCCGCGATGGTGTTGTAGCCCTGCGGATGCGGTCTGGGAGCCGCCTGACTGTCCGACACGGCCCTGCCCAGCGTCATCATGCTGAGAGGGTTTCGATACGCCATGGCTAATGGCCCAGCGGCGGGCTGAGCTGGCGCCTCGTCCTCCAAACAGTCATCCGAGCTCCAAAAGCCTGAGAGATTGGGCCGCGGGTGGCGTTTGGTGCCTTCGGTCTTAGCGCGGTCTTTGCTTTTGCTGCGGCGGGCCGCTTTAGTCACGTCTCCGGCTGGGCCCGCGGTGATGCTCCCTTTGACCGCCGACACCTCCAGGGACTGGGACTTGGCGAAGAGCTTCTGGACGGACTGCACCAGGTTGCGAATGCGGCTGGGACTCTCACTGCGCTGCTTGGAGCCGTGGCTGCGCCGGTGGAACTGCAGCGTGCTGAAGCCGTCGTGCTGCAGCGGTAGGTGGCGCTCCAGCTGGTCCAGCAGGTTGGCCGGGAGACGGTTCATCTTGGCAGCAGCCGCGGATGAGATGGTGGCCGTGCCGCTGCTGATCATGGCAGGAGCGCCCAGTCCCAGACCCAAACCCATGCCCATGGACATGGAGGATGTGAGCGTACCGGAGCGATTGCCCGTCTGAGCCACACAAGCCTGCTGAGACACAACAACACCATCATAAAATTACTAGAAAAATATACAAATTTTCTATAACAAGCGTGAGTTAAATATGAGTTTAAAACTGCACATTTGTTGACTGTATTACATATATCACATGCACACTATTAGAGCTGTTTAACAAATATGTGTATTGTATTATTAATTATTAAATAATACATTTTGTATTTATTATACTTATTTGCACTTATTATTTATTTATTATCATACAACTGTATATCACCTGCACAATATTATTCATGTTATTTCAGTTATCTGGGTATTTGTATGATACATGCTCAATATTACAATTGGTTAAAATATAAATGAATTATTTTTAACAAATATTTGTATTCATCATTAATTATAATACATTATTATTGCACTTTTATTTATTATATTATACTAAAACATTTAAAAAGATAAGAAATGTATGACTGACGATTTTATAACCAGAGATTGTCAGCTGGCTGTATTTTTTTGGTAATACCTATTAACAACATTAAATTTATTTTTGCAAAATTGCAAAAAGTTAATATTGCAAATGCATTTTTATTTATTATGAATTTATTTATGACAACAAATACACAAATAAGTTTAATTTAATTAATTAAATCTAAAAATCTAAATCTAAATAAGTTCAATAATAATAATAATAATAAATTCAAATATTTGTATTTTAACTACTTGTAATATTGTGCATATGATATATTCATACAAATTTCAACAAATATATTAGTCAACAAATGTACCTTTTCAAACTCAAAACATCTGAATTTAAATTGTGATGCATCAAATAATGGACAATATGAATGATTGCATGAATCAAAACACTTATGATGTGTACTCCATGCTTTTTTCTATTTCTATTAAAATATATATTGTTTATAATATATGTTATATTTTATATATACACTATTGTTCAGTCTCGCTGAGTCTGTACTTTTTTTTGAAAATGAAGAGGGAAAAGATTTTATTTTTATTCAGCAAGGATGCATTAAATTGATCGAAAGTGACAGTAATCACATTTATAATCTTGCAAAAGATTTCTATTTCAAATAAATGCTACTCTTTTCAACTTTCTATTTATCAAATAATCTTGAAAGATAAAATCCACAAAAATGTCCACAATAATATGAAGTGGCACAACTGTTTTCAACATTGATAATAATCAGAAATGGTTACTGAGCAGCAAATCAGCATATTAGAATTATTTCTGAAGGATCATGTGACACTGAAGACTGGAGTAATGATGCTGAAAATTCAGCTTTGATCACAGCAATATATTACATTTTACAATATATTCACATAGAAAACAGCTACTTTAAATTGCAATGATATTTCCAGATATGACTGTTTTTACTGTATTTTAATTAAATAAATGCAGTATGGTGTCAGTACCTGTGTGTAGTCGCTCTGCTCCGGCTGGTTGGTGTAATGGAGGCGAGGGAAGGTGCTGCTGGGGGTCAGCTGGTTGTTGAAGGGCAGCAGGCAGTCCGACTGCAGCGTCGTCGGGGTGGAAACAGGAAAATGATGGAGGTGAGGATCTAGAGTGGCGTAGTGGTTGACAGTGGGGCTCAGGAGGAAGGCGGCGTGGGGGTCTGGGGCCAAGGGAAACAGGGGCTCCTGGGGGCCCGCGGTGGGGTCGCAGGTGTCGGACAGATGGCGGCTACGGTTGGCCCCTAAGCCTTTCATGGTTGCTGCACAGGGTCGGCTCTAGAACATGATCCCAGATGAAGAGAGATGATGGCCCTGGAGGGCGACCCCTACAGGACAGACAGACAAACACACAGTCAGTCTCCGTTCAAATCCAGCTGGCTACAGTGATGAAGCTGCTGAACGTAAGCGCACACTGGTTTTCTTAAAGGGGGTCATATGATGCGATTTCAAGTTTCCCTTTCTCTTTGGAGTGTTACAAGCTCTTGGTGCATAAAGAAGATCTGTAAAGTTGCAAAGACTAAAGTTTCAAATCCAAAGAGATATTCTTTATAAAAGTTAAGAGTCAACCACACCTACCTAAAACGGCTCGTTCTAACACGCCCCCACATGTCTACGTCACTATGTGGAAATATTAGCATAATGCCGCCCAAATGTGCACGCAAAGAAAGAAGGCGTGGTTTCAGGAACAGCAGTAGTGTTGATGCAGCATGTCAGGGAGAAGCTGTGTGATTCAGTGCGAAAGCAAATGCACTTTATTTGGCCTTCTGGAAGTAGATGCAATCAGGAATCATTGGTTAAGATTTACAGAACAGCACAACCCAGATGTTCGAATTGACCCCTTTAAGTCATGTTTTCAAGTCTTTGCAATTAACTGAAATAAAATACATTTGAAGAAACATTAAAATTACTAAAACTAAATAAAGCTAAATAAAACTAAAAAAATCACTTTTTTAAATGAAAGAAAATTTATATAACTAGTAGATGAAAAAAATTGACTTAAAACAATTACACAAAAAAAAATCAACTTAAAGAAAATTTGAAATTTTGTCTTGCCAACTAACTGTTTGAGTTTAAGAGATACTAAATTTACTAAAACTAAAATAAAATAAAGCCAAATAAAACTGATAAATTGTTAATTGAAATAAAATTGAATATAACGAGTAGATAAAAATTGACACTACACATTAAAAACTTAATCAAAAATGGAATCAAAAGTTTAATAAATACTAAAAATACTAAAACAAAAATAAATTAAATCTAAATAAAATACTTAAAAATATATAAACAGTCATAAGCACAACACAATTACTAAACCTTAAACTAAAATTAAATAGAAAAATTAAAATATAAAATCAAAAAAGCTAATTCAAAATATTAATAAATACCGTAATAGATATAAATAATACTACAATAACACTGGATACAACTAGTGCTTTTCATGGAGAACTATAATCACTGGATTTGTCAGGGATAAAATCTTTATTTCTTCACATAATTTTTATATTTGAATATTTATATGCAAATTCACTAAACAATTGCACTACTTTTGCACATTTCTTGTCAGCAGAAAAAAACCTGTGTATCACTAACCATTCCCTAAACAACCCAGTTTAACCAGGAAAGTTACAGCTACCATTAGGTACTACTTCCTTTCTCAGAAATGTAAAGCATTATAGGCTTATTTACAAAATTCTGTGCTATCAACATGAAGGGAAACCAAAATTCTCTTGATCTTTTGACATATAAGATTTCATTGTACTGTAAAAACATCCTGTAAGTTTCACAACTCAAAACTTTGTCGCTACTCTAAAAACAGATTATATTGAAGGCAGTCTGCCGAAACAACAGTTTGTGGAATCTTCTTCTACATCGCTGCCTGTTTAGCCCCGCCCACCGATGCTACAGCACTGCCTGTTTAGCCCCGCCCACCGATTCTACATCACTGCCTGTTTAGCCCCGAAAGTTTGCTTTAGAAAGGCAAACGCACAGAAACCAAATGATAAGGATGGCTCTGAAGACAATAAAACGCTGTGCAGTGCCAAGTTGTGGAAAAAAACAGTCTTTGCATTACCTTCCTTCTGATCACAATGTTAGGAAAGAGTGTATGAACTTTATTTTAATAAAGATCCAGACTGTGTCAGTAAGATCTTGGTCCTTGTTTCACTTCTACAAACAAGGCACAATTCGACGCTGGATTTTCAAAAAGATTGAAACTAAAAGACGATGCTGTGCCGACTATATTGGATCCGACAGTAATGTTGCCACACAAGTGTGAGTTACTGTTTTTATTATGTGATCACTATTGCTTTATCTGTTAAACAGATCGTTTGATATGAGTATTTATCTATGAAGGAGGCTGTCAAACATACACAACTGTTAGCCAATCACAGCAGTGGGTGTTTACTTCTGAGTCTACAATCCTCCACAGCTACTCAAACAGAGCGTTCTGAAGAGGGGGGTTAAAAACCGGACAGAACCGTACGGCTTATTAGCTACGTCTAAATTATGTTTTTTGATGTACAAATCTTGACAACATTATAAGTGGACCTCAGAGAACAGTACAAAATAAAAAAACAAAGGCAGTTCATGACCCCTTTAAATATTTGTGTTTAAAATTCATTTAAGAAACAGACTTAAGCCAGCTGCACACCGGATGAGAAGCACTGTGCCACGTGTTTAAAATCTGAACACATTGGCTGCGTCCGAAAGCCTAGGCAGCTGACTTGCTGCCTCGCTGCCTTATGAGGCAATGACTTTGAAGGCAGGGAGTTTAAAGCTTGCAGGCTTCCGTACACCGGCGCCCGCAGCGTTTTCTGGGCTTTCTAACGGCTCGATTCTCTCAAGTCTGCACTCGATGCATCCTCGATATCAAGAACACATCCGGGCACTTTCATGCGTCCTCTGTACTTGCGTTCTTGAGTATTGGAATTGAACTTTGACGGTTAATGATGATGTAGAGCGAGAACACAAGGACGCAAGATTGCTGAAAAACGCATATTGAGAAATGGCAAAGTCCCTTTAAGGCAAGTCATGTCACCCGACTGAGCCTGGTTTCTCCCAAGGTTTTTTCTCCATTCTGTGGCAGGCAGCGCCATTCACAAAACCTCACAAAGAGCTCTAAACATAGCTGTTTTCATCTGTCATTACGGCGCGGCGTGCGATGAGTCACAGCGCCGTCGAAGAGCCTGAGCAGCTCGTTAGCATTCACCCGAGGCCATTACAAACACCTCACATGAGTTCACGAGGAGGAAACGCCTTCACTTGACAGTCGTTTTGCGCTCATTTGAAAGCCACCAACTGTGATCCTGAAGAAAATAAAAGAATTTTCCTGGCGGAAGCTTAAAGAAATCATATGCGGCGCGACGTGTTTGGTGTGCGTAATAATAATATGAAACTCTCGTGAGGAAAAGCCACTCCAGCGACCTTCAGCGTGCCGTTTGCAGTTTGTTTAAAGGTTGGAATAAAAATTATGTCGCCATTTACTCACCCTTGTGCCATATGGGGTTTAAAAGATGATTCATATTCAGTATAATTATCGATTGCACTGACACTAGCATTTGAGAAAATTTGAACCGAATTAAGCTGAATAATGACACGGCGGCCATCTTTGAAATGCCTCTCGGGCATGCAAGTGCAGGTTCTATCACTTTGTATGGGGAATCATCAAATTCTCCAAAACTGTTCACTAAGCTTATGATTAAATTTCATATTTGAAATCATCATGAAATTGATAACAGCTGTGTCATAAATGTTGTTTATTTTGCTCAAATAGCATTATAAAAAGCTTATTT
>NW_015506524.1:89957-95034 GCF_001515645.1 Sinocyclocheilus grahami
GCCGTCAAGTATTTGCGAGAGCGAGTTTAAAGCTTGCAGGCTTCCGTACTCCAGCGCCCGCAGCGTCTTCTGGGATTTCTAACGGCTCGATTCTCTCAAGTCTGCACTCGATGCATCCTCGATATCAAGAACACATCCGGGCACTTTCATGCGTCCTCTGTACTTGCGTTCTTGAGTATTGGAATTGAACTTTGACAGTTAATGATGATGTAGAGCGAGAACACAAGGACGCAAGATTGCTGAAAAACGCATATTGAGAAATGGCAAAGTCCCTTTAAGGCAAGTCATGTCACCCGACTGAGCCTGGTTTCTCCCAAGGTTTTTTCTCCATTCTGTCACCGATGGAGTTTTGGTTCCTTGCCGCTGTCGCGTCTGGCTTGCTTAGTTGGGGACACTCCATTTCCAGCGATATCGTTGACATGATTGCAAAGATATTATTTAAACTGAGCTGGATGTTGACATCACTGAATTCAATGCTGAACTGTCTTTAACTGAAAAATTTGTGTTTACTATTGTCCTTTTGCATTATTGACACACTATTTTCCTAATTAATACTGTTCAGTTGCTTTGACACAATCTGTATTGTTAAAAGCGCTACATAAATAAAGGTGACTTGACTTGACTTGACTCGGCGGCCATCTTTGAAATGCCTCTCGGGCATGCAAGTGCAGGTTCTATCACTTTGTATGGGGAATCATCAAATTCTCCAAAACTGTTCACTAAGCTTATGATTAAATTTCATATTTGAAATCATCATGAAATTGATAACAGCTGTGTCATAAATGTTGTTTATTTTGCTCAAATAGCATTATAAAAAGCTTATTTTTCAGGCTAGATCAGCCAGTGCGCTTGTGCAGTCCTGAGCGCACGTCTAAGGGGCCGTTCACATGTCGAGCCTAAAAATGTGTGGAAAACGCTAGGCGTGCCGCTTTCTGTTTTTTTCCAAAGCGTTCAGGCGCTTGCACTCCAGAGGCCTCTGCCGTTGCTAAGCAACCATGACTTCCGCTCTCCATGAAGACTCGGAAGTTTCAGCAAAGGATAAATGGATTTGCAGCACTAAAATCGCTTGCAGTAGCTCTGCTACTAAATTTATTTAAAAATGGCTATCCCTGTACAGCTATGATCAGCTGTTTCTTCATCTTGGCTGAGCTTTCAATGTTGTTACGGGAAAGGATGAAGCTGATTGGTTGGTTCTTGTCACATGACCCACGGTGCGCTTGCGGCATTCTAAAAAAAAAAGTTGAAATGTTTTTATCTCGATGCGGCACTTCAGCGCCTGGAAAAAATTAGTGCGTCGGACCGCGTGCACGTCGCGACCGCATCGCTTCCAATATGAGCGCGCCTGCCGCATTTGAAATAACGAACTTGAGTGCGCAAATGTCGCGATATGTGAACGGCCCCTAAGAACGCTGACTGTTTCTATAGAAACCGGGACTTCTAACGGCAGCTGCAGTGACGCACTGACTTTACCGATTAGCGATTGGCTCTTTCGCTCAGAAGGCGGGGCTTCCTGCGATTGAGCGGCCATGTTAAGTGTTGCATTTTTCCCCATTCAAAACTATATGACTGACACGTCTTGGGTATTCTATGGTCTTTGGAAACGGCCACAGTAAATATTTTCCAATCAGAAGAACCCGGAGGCGGGGCAAGCGTTTGTTTACAATAGCAAGTTGGCATGGCAACTGTTTTATTTGGTTGCAACATGCCAGAGGAGGCATTCAGCGCCGCGGTTTTTAACATTTTTTATATGCCTCTTGTGTTTTTAGATGCAAAGACACGTTCTGTGTGAATGACCCCTTAATAGCCTATCTAAAGGTATTTTCCATCTCAAGTAAATACATCTTGACTTAAGAATGTTTAGATTTCGGTTTTTGCAACAGAAACCAAGACAAAAACACTGAAGAAGCCTTTTTTTTGCAGTGTCTTTCTTCATTATATCAAATAGCACAGTCAATCTGCCCCAGTTTTTATATACTACATGCAAATTCTTCCCAATCGAACTCTCACATGCTCACATTCAGTCTGTTTTGCGGCACAATTATTCTACACGCGCCCCTGAGGCTCATGAAACCCGCGTCTTCATCATCTGTGAGTCGCTCTTCCCATCGACATTCATCTGGAGTCACACACTCTTCGAGAGCCCAATCACCCGAGACATCGACTCAAACGTCTCCGCCGACGGCAGGCAGCGCCATTCACAAAACCTCACAAAGAGCTCTATTGGCATGCTAAACATAGCTGTTTTCATCTGTCATTACGGCACGGCGTGCGATGAGTCACAGCGCCGTCGAAGAGCCTGAGCAGCTCGTTAGCATTCACCCGAGGCCATTACAAACACCTCACATGAGTTCACGAGGAGGAAACGCGTGGCGCGACGTGTTTGGTGTGCGTAATAATAATATGAAACTCTCGTGAGGAAAAGCCACTCCAGCGACCTTCAGCATGCCGTTTGCAGTTTGTTTAAAGGTTGGAATAAAAATTATGTCGCCATTTACTCACCCTTGTGCCATATGGGGTTTAAAAGATTATTCATATTCAGTATAATTATCGATTGCACTGACACTAGCATTTGAGAAAATTTGAACCGAATTAAGCTGAATAATGACACATTTTGTCTTTTTAAGAGCGGCTTTACAGCTGAAATGAGGCCTAATTTTGCTTCATAACTGATTCATTCGACAACATTAATGCTGTTAAACTACCATATAGTTACGTTAAAAATATATATTTTTGTAAATTAAACATAACTAGTGGGCTGCATAAACATGTAAACTTGAAAAAGAAAAGAAAATTAGAAATGTTTTGGCAACTAACTGAAATAAAATAAGTTTAAGAAATGCTAAAATTAAACTGAAATGAAGCTAAATAAAATATTTGTAATTTTGTAAATTTTGTAAATGTAAACTGAAATAAAATAGCTAGATGAAAATGCCAAAACATTTATCATTTTTATTTAAGGCCGAGTTACTCAAATAAGTAAAACTAATTGAACTAAAATTAATAAATAAAAAATAATACACACTATGTAAATATAAAAAAACCCAGCAAAAACAAAATTACTAAAACTAAATAACTAAAATGTAAGTGAAAACAGAACATATAAATATAAAAAAATTAAATACTAAGTGCTACGGTAACTAAAACTAAATAAACTAACGTTAATAAATAATAAATTACTAAAACGTTAAAGTAAAGACAGAAAATAATATATAATATTATATGTCATTTATTTATAATTTTACTTGATACATGTTAAAATCTGGTGAAACATCTGGTGAAACATGAATCATTTACGGGCTCAAAAATATTTTATAGTTGGCCTCATTATTTATTTTAAATAGACTCAAACTGATTACTTAAATTAATGTTAGATAAAAGCATTAAAGACATAAAAATTGTCTTTAGAAGTAAATATATATATATTTATTTCAAGTTATTTAACATAAATCCATCACGTTTTACGATATTTTAACATTTTAAGATATTTCTTAATGGACTGTATTAAATTATCACCTATAATCTAAATATTTATTATTTATTATCTAGACTGTTAATTCTTTAATTATTAATAATAATGTCATAAATTAAGAATTAAGAATATATCATTATTAATTATGTATATATAATTAAATAATTATAGTAAATTATTTACATTATTTATGAACTAAACATTATTTATGAACTAAACTTTACGAGGCATATTAAAAGTCTGGCTATGTGAGGTATGTGAAAACAAAATGATCCTCTATAATAAAATAAAATATGTAAAATAAATATGTAAAAAAATATTGAAGCCAAAAATATGTGAATGTTTTGCATCATGTGAATGAAACCAAAAGAGCAAAATAAACCGAATGCTAATCATCTTTGGAAAGTGTTTCATCTAAATCCATTCTGTGGGTTTTTCCTCGAAGAAAAGCCTCACAACACTGAAGCCCAAAGCTGAATTTAAAGCAGGACACGCGGCAGCGGGACAGATCACAGTGAGATTACTGACCACAACACAACCACAGCACTGAGACAGACAGTAAACAGCACACTATCACAACGTTTCTGCCGTATTCAGTCTGTACTGCACACAGCACACACATTTACTGTATACATACTACATTATCCAGACGACCTGCTACATTTGCTGAAGTTTGTAGCAAACAACAAAGCATACTACATCTGTCCAACAATGCAATGCTACTGACTTGACCATCCATCCAATTTAATAAAGAAACTCAAAAATAACAATTATTCCTGAGACTATAACCTGATTTTGCCTGTTGAATAAATCATGGAAACTAGTAAGTGTGCGTGCATGCAGCATACTAGCATTTGAAGCACTTATTATAGCATGCATTGTGTTTTACTTGCACTGTGATGAGAATCATACAGGGAAAATATAAATACATTTAACTCTTTCAAAAGCCCTCCAAAACAAATTGATCGCTAGTGAAATATCTGCTATACTGTACGGTTTTTTAAATTTATGCTGCATGCAAAAAAAAAAAAAATGTTTCTGCCGTATTCAGTCTGTACTGCACACAGCACACACATTTACTGTATACATACTACATTATCCAGACGACCTGCTACATTTGCTGAAGTTTGTAGCAAACAACAAAGCATACTACATCTGTCCAACAATGCAATGCTACTGACTTGACCATCCATCCAATTTCATAAAGAAACTCAAAAATAACAATTATTCCTGAGACTATAACCTGATTTTGCCTGTTGAATAAATCATGGAAACTAGTAAGTGTGCGTGCATGCAGCATACTAGCATTTGAAGCACTTATTATAGCATGCATTGTGTTTTACTTGCACTGTGATGAGAATCATACAGGGAAAATATAAATACATTTAACTCTTTCAAAAGCCCTCCAAAACAAATCGATCGCTAGTGAAATATCTGCTATACTGTACGGTTTTTTAAATTTATGCTGCATGCAAAAAAAAAAAAAAGGAACAGCTACAAAAGAACACATGGCTACATTTAAATGGCTCTCAATGGAGAAATGTTTTTGCACACACACACACACACACACACACACACACACACACACACACACACACACACACACAC
>NW_015506524.1:98271-134793 GCF_001515645.1 Sinocyclocheilus grahami
GAAAGGATGAAGCTGATTGGTTGGTTCTTGTCACATGACCCACGGTGCGCTTGCGGCATTCTAAAAAAAAAAGTTGAAATGTTTTTATCTCGATGCGGCACTTCAGCGCCTGGAAAAAATTAGTGCGTCGGACCGCGTGCACGTCGCGACCGCATCGCTTCCAATATGAGCGCGCCTGCCGCATTTGAAATAACGAACTTGAGTGCGCAAATGTCGCGATATGTGAACGGCCCCTAAGAACGCTGACTGTTTCTATAGAAACCGGGACTTCTAACGGCAGCTGCAGTGACGCACTGACTTTACCGATTAGCGATTGGCTCTTTCGCTCAGAAGGCGGGGCTTCCTGCGATTGAGCGGCCATGTTAAGTGTTGCATTTTTCCCCATTCAAAACTATATGACTGACACGTCTTGGGTATTCTATGGTCTTTGGAAACGGCCACAGTAAATATTTTCCAATCAGAAGAACCCGGAGGCGGGGCAAGCGTTTGTTTACAATAGCAAGTTGGCATGGCAACTGTTTTATTTGGTTGCAACATGCCAGAGGAGGCATTCAGCGCCGCGGTTTTTAACATTTTTTATATGCCTCTTGTGTTTTTAGATGCAAAGACACGTTCTGTGTGAATGACCCCTTAATAGCCTATCTAAAGGTATTTTCCATCTCAAGTAAATACATCTTGACTTAAGAATGTTTAGATTTCGGTTTTTGCAACAGAAACCAAGACAAAAACACTGAAGAAGCCTTTTTTTTGCAGTGTCTTTCTTCATTATATCAAATAGCACAGTCAATCTGCCCCAGTTTTTATATACTACATGCAAATTCTTCCCAATCGAACTCTCACATGCTCACATTCAGTCTGTTTTGCGGCACAATTATTCTACACGCGCCCCTGAGGCTCATGAAACCCGCGTCTTCATCATCTGTGAGTCGCTCTTCCCATCGACATTCATCTGGAGTCACACACTCTTCGAGAGCCCAATCACCCGAGACATCGACTCAAACGTCTCCGCCGATGGCAGGCAGCGCCATTCACAAAACCTCACAAAGAGCTCTAAACATAGCTGTTTTCATCTGTCATTACGGCGCGGCGTGCGATGAGTCACAGCGCCGTCGAAGAGCCTGAGCAGCTCGTTAGCATTCACCCGAGGCCATTACAAACACCTCACATGAGTTCACGAGGAGGAAACGCCTTCACTTGACAGTCGTTTTGCGCTCATTTGAAAGCCACCAACTGTGATCCTGAAGAAAATAAAAGAATTTTCCTGGCGGAAGCTTAAAGAAATCATATGCGGCGCGACGTGTTTGGTGTGCGTAATAATAATATGAAACTCTCGTGAGGAAAAGCCACTCCAGCGACCTTCAGCGTGCCGTTTGCAGTTTGTTTAAAGGTTGGAATAAAAATTATGTCGCCATTTACTCACCCTTGTGCCATATGGGGTTTAAAAGATGATTCATATTCAGTATAATTATCGATTGCACTGACACTAGCATTTGAGAAAATTTGAACCGAATTAAGCTGAATAATGACACATTTTGTCTTTTTAAGAGCGGCTTTACAGCTGAAATGAGGCCTAATTTTGCTTCATAACTGATTCATTCGACAACATTAATGCTGTTAAACTACCATATAGTTACGTTAAAAATATATATTTTTGTAAATTAAACATAACTAGTGGGCTGCATAAACATGTAAACTTGAAAAAGAAAAGAAAATTAGAAATGTTTTGGCAACTAACTGAAATAAAATAAGTTTAAGAAATGCTAAAATTAAACTGAAATGAAGCTAAATAAAATATTTGTAATTTTGTAAATTTTGTAAATGTAAACTGAAATAAAATAGCTAGATGAAAATGCCAAAACATTTATCATTTTTATTTAAGGCCGAGTTACTCAAATAAGTAAAACTAATTGAACTAAAATTAATAAATAAAAAATAATACACACTATGTAAATATAAAAAAACCCAGCAAAAACAAAATTACTAAAACTAAATAACTAAAATGTAAGTGAAAACAGAACATATAAATATAAAAAAATTAAATACTAAGTGCTACGGTAACTAAAACTAAATAAACTAACGTTAATAAATAATAAATTACTAAAACGTTAAAGTAAAGACAGAAAATAATATATAATATTATATGTCATTTATTTATAATTTTACTTGATACATGTTAAAATCTGGTGAAACATCTGGTGAAACATGAATCATTTACGGGCTCAAAAATATTTTATAGTTGGCCTCATTATTTATTTTAAATAGACTCAAACTGATTACTTAAATTAATGTTAGATAAAAGCATTAAAGACATAAAAATTGTCTTTAGAAGTAAATATATATATATTTATTTCAAGTTATTTAACATAAATCCATCATGTTTTACGATATTTTAACATTTTAAGATATTTCTTAATGGACTGTATTAAATTATCACCTATAATCTAAATATTTATTATTTATTATCTAGACTGTTAATTCTTTAATTATTAATAATAATGTCATAAATTAAGGATTAAGAATATATCATTATTAATTATGTATATATAATTAAATAATTATAGTAAATTATTTACATTATTTATGAACTAAACATTATTTATGAACTAAACTTTACGAGGCATATTAAAAGTCTGGCTATGTGAGGTATGTGAAAACAAAATGATCCTCTATAATAAAATAAAATATGTAAAATAAATATGTAAAAAAATATTGAAGCCAAAAATATGTGAATGTTTTGCATCATGTGAATGAAACCAAAAGAGCAAAATAAACCGAATGCTAATCATCTTTGGAAAGTGTTTCATCTAAATCCATTCTGTGGGTTTTTCCTCGAAGAAAAGCCTCACAACACTGAAGCCCAAAGCTGAATTTAAAGCAGGACACGCGGCAGCGGGACAGATCACAGTGAGATTACTGACCACAACACAACCACAGCACTGAGACAGACAGTAAACAGCACACTATCACAACGTTTCTGCCGTATTCAGTCTGTACTGCACACAGCACACACATTTACTGTATACATACTACATTATCCAGACGACCTGCTACATTTGCTGAAGTTTGTAGCAAACAACAAAGCATACTACATCTGTCCAACAATGCAATGCTACTGACTTGACCATCCATCCAATTTCATAAAGAAACTCAAAAATAACAATTATTCCTGAGACTATAACCTGATTTTGCCTGTTGAATAAATCATGGAAACTAGTAAGTGTGCGTGCATGCAGCATACTAGCATTTGAAGCACTTATTATAGCATGCATTGTGTTTTACTTGCACTGTGATGAGAATCATACAGGGAAAATATAAATACATTTAACTCTTTCAAAAGCCCTCCAAAACAAATTGATCGCTAGTGAAATATCTGCTATACTGTACGGTTTTTTAAATTTATGCTGCATGCAAAAAAAAAAAAAAGGAACAGCTACAAAAGAACACATGGCTACATTTAAATGGCTCTCAATGGAGAAATGTTTTTGCACACACACACACACACACACACACACACACACACACACACACACACACACACACACACACACACACACACCCTCACATACAGGGAAAATATAAATACATTTAACTCTTTCAAAAGCCCTCCAAAACAAATTGATCGCTAGTGAAATATCTGCTATACTGTACGGTTTTTTAAATTTATGCTGCATGCAAAATGCAAAAAAAGGAACAGCTACAAAAGAACACATGGCTACATTTAAATGGCTCTCAATGGAGAAATGTTTTTGCACACACACACACACACACACACACACACACACACACACAGCATTTGAAGCACTTATTATAGCATGCATTGTGTTTTACTTGCACTGTGATGAGAATCATACAGGGAAAATATAAATACATTTAACTCTTCCAAAAGCCCTCCAAAACAAAGCGATCGCTAGTGAAATATCTGCTATACTGTACGTTTTTTTAAATTTATGCTGCATGCAAAAAAAAAAAAAAAGGAACAGCTACAAAAGAACACATGGCTACATTTAAATGGCTCTCAATGGAGAAATGTTTTTGCACACACACACACACACACACACACACACACACACACACACACACACACACACACACACACACACACACACCCTCACTCTCTCGCACACACACACACACACACACACACACACACACACACACTCTCTCTCACTCACACACACACACACACACACAAAACAATCAAACAAAAGCAATGTTTCAGGGTTAATATAGTTAACTAAAACTAAAACCATAAATTTTGTTACTTAAAAATAAACTTCAACTGAAATATGTTAAACTTGATGTGCTAAAAGTAAAACTGAAATACAAATTAATACAATCTACAAAGAAAAACATAGCCTAAATGACAAAACACAACAAAATTACTAAAACTTTAACTAAAATTAAAGTTAAAATAGAAAAATAAAAACTGATTCAAAATATTAATAACAAATTTAAAGACAACTAAAAATGTCAAAACAATAAAATTACTATATATATATATATACTAATAAACTAATAAAAACTATAGACAAAAATTACAAAAACTAATAAAAAATGTTAAAACAACAAAAATTACAGCTTTACCTAAAATTATAATGAAAACAGAAAATATAAAATAAGAACTACTTCAAAATAATAATTAAAAACTACATAGACATTTGTTTAAAAAACAAAAACAAATAAAAATTACAAAAACAACAAAATCTTTCAAATTAAAATGAAAACAAAAATATAAATTAAATAAAAAAAAAATATATATAGACATTTTAAAAAGCCCTACAACTAGCCTAATAAAAAATGACAAAAACACACAACAAAATTTCTAAAACTTCATCTAAAATTATAATTAAAACAGAAAATATAAAAATAAAAACTAATTCTAGATATTCCTAAAAAAATAAAATAAAAATGACAACAAATAATAAAAATTAACTTTAAATTGATAAAAACTAATAAAAAAAAAAAACTGAGAATATAAATCAAAATATTAATAAAAACTATAATAATACTAAAACAACACTGCCAGTCCTTTAGCCCAGTCACATAACCCCTCCCCCTCCAGCCCCGCCCCTCCCCCTCTGCCCCGCCCCCTGCACGACGGATGAATCTGACAGTCGTCACGAATCTCTGAGGAATCTCTCATGAACATGTAGCGGTCTGACCGTGGCGGGGATTGAATGATGGAGCATCTGCGGCCGGTCATTTACAGCAGGTCTGCCCTCTGGAGACCTGTCAGCTTCAGAAAGTCATTAACAGCCCTTCGATGGATCCATGGGCTGCGTTTAACAAACTAAACCTTGGGAATGGGAACAGGACTGTGAGAAAACAGGACTGAGACTCCTCAGCTTGTTCTGATGAGGAAGAGCAGAGTCTGTTTCCAGATCAGTGCTGATCATTAGCATAAGAGGATGAGGAGGAGAGAGATATGAAAGTGTGATGAACGATGAACCGAGATCATTCTCTTCCGTGATACCGACCCAGAGCTCACGGGTGCTGAGCAGACGCCGTGTGATTACAGATAAACTTTCTTCTGCTTGCATATTTCATATTTCAGTTATAATCTTCATTTTGTGTTGGTGAAGTTACAGGTTTCTCATTATACATTAGACTATTGTGCTTTGATAAAATAAAAATAAATTGTAATTAATTTAACATCTAAAAAATTATAATTATAAAATAAAATTGTATAATTATGTAATATTATATTATGTAAATATTCATTATAATAATTTATCATTAATATTTATAGATTACACAATTACGACATTTTCTATTTTATACAGTATTAAATATATTGTATAAATTATAATACCAAATTATATTTATATTTGATATTTACAAATTATATATATACTGTTAAAAATATTATTAATTATATAACCAAAGTATAATTTATTACTAAATGTATATATTTTTTCTAAATGTATAATTTATATTGATATTTATACAATATCAATTAAATTATTATATCATTAATTGTATTACTAATATATATATATATATATATATAAATTTTCTTAATTATATTATTTAATTATATATTTTATATGTATATTTACACACACAAAACAAAAAAGTGATATATTATAAAATATATTGTTCATTATTAAAAATATTTTTATAATGACAAAATTGTATTATATATTATACTATACAATTAATGTTTTAAATATATATTTA
This sequence comes from Sinocyclocheilus grahami, assembly GCF_001515645.1. Classification (NCBI taxonomy): domain Eukaryota; kingdom Metazoa; phylum Chordata; class Actinopteri; order Cypriniformes; family Cyprinidae; genus Sinocyclocheilus; species Sinocyclocheilus grahami. The sequence continues at coordinate 104,452 of NW_015506524.1, forward strand.
TTATTAATTAACCATATTTATATATTATAAAATAATCTAATTTAAAACATGATTCAATTCTTGTTCAAATATTAATAATATATTTTTAACAAATATAATTTATCCCATATTTTTCAATATCAGTGTCGTCCCTGTGCTGCGTAACGTCTCATTTTGTGTAGCAAACAATAAAAAGCAAATAAAAGCAAGCAAGTCATTTGAGGTCAGAATGAGGACTCTGAAACGCTCTGATTTTCCTCTGAGGATGGCAGCGCACATGAAGCGCTGGAGTCGTGCTGGAGTTCATTAGGAAATAAACAAGCTTCCTGCACTCTGTTGAGGCATCAAACGCATCTGTTCTGGATCTGAATGCTGCACAAATGACTTCCGTCACTCGACAGCAGTCTCTGTTGCTCGCTGATTGCGCTGATCGCTGAAGGACTGAATTATTGGGCCTTTATTAAAATGTGCCTGACAGCAGATCTTACACACATTCAGACCTCGAAACGAAGCCTGCAGCTGTTTGCGAAGACAAGCATCACTATTGTGTGTCGTTTCTGACCCGTATGAAGGTCAGCTGCAGCCTCCAGAGCATCTCTGTGTGTCCCAATGCTAATGATTTACTGCTGTAGAGATGGTAAAAGACACTAATATTTACAACCGTAGCTGAAAACAATGACTAAATGCTGGATACTGGTTAACATTCATCAGTAGCCCACCTAGGTGACAAAGACAAAAATAAAAGTCATTATTTGATTTTGATTATAAAGACAAAAATGATCAATATGATTGTCATTTCTGTCAGGACCACTATCGTCAAAATGATAGATACTTAGCATAAAGTTTGGTTTGGCGGTATGGTTCTGTTCTGGGCAAAAACCTCCCTGCCCATCCATGCAGCCTGTCATGAATGAGCAGGGAGAGCAGCGATAATAACCCCCCTAGGGTTAACAGAGCAGAACAAGGCAGATATCATTAATGTACTTAATGATATTTAAGTGTAACACTTTATTCAAGATAAAGGAGTCTGATTAGCAAGGAATATCAGAAAGCCAAGTCCTGACTGTGGCGATGGGAGGAGCTGGGGATGGAGGAGGGTAATTTGCTCCGGAGCAGGCTGAAAAGCTGCTGAATAATACTGAATAGAGCTTATATAGGAATGCCGCGATAGGTGTCGTATTCCTATAGGTAGATGTGATCAGCTGATGCAAGCTTGACTCACGTGACCTGCCAGAACTAACGCTAAAGTAATTTCACTTTCAATCAATTTAATGCATCCTTCATGAATTAAAGTATAATTTTTTTCTTATGTACCCCACATATTAAAAAAGGTATGCATCACAGTTTCCACAAAAATATTCGGCAACACAACTGTTTTCAACATTGATAATAATCAGAAATGTTTCTTGAGCAGCAAATCAGTATATTAGAATGATTTCTGAAGGAGCATGTGACACTGAACACTGGAGTAATGATGCTGGAAATTCAGCTTTACATCACAAAAATAAATGACATTTTACAATATATTCACGTAGAAAATAGTCATTTTAAATTATAAAATTATTTCACAATTTTTACAGTATTTTTGATCAAATAAATGCAGCCTTGGTGAGCAGAAGACATTCAAAACGTAAAAAAAGCCAAATAAAACTTTGACCGGTAGTGTAGTTAAATACCATAAGTAATATCTAACAGAGGAGCTGGTGTGCATGCATTGCACTTTCCGATCAGATTTCAGACCCGAATCAGTTCATTTTCTGAGCTATTCTTCAGGATGAGGCTCTTCTCGAGCGGATCTCTGAATCTCTCTAGACTCACCGGGACCCACTTTCAAGCACTTAACACGAGTAATCAATGTCATGAACTGAGTGCGACCTCCCGGCTACAAGACAGCAAACGCTGCGTTCATTTATCACGCTTCACACCGGCTCACAACCGCTTCCTGTGAAGGGACAGGAAGAGTGAAGGACGGGAGGAGGACGTTCACTTCATGAAAGAAACCCACAACTACAGGATCCTTAAGAGACACGCGGCTCCTTTACATAAACTCACATTTCACATAAAGCTTTTATTGACACTGACCTACAAAGCACATGTTAATATAAATCATGTGTTGCATTAACCATCTATAAGTCACTTCGGATAAAAGCATTTGCTAAATGATATGAATGCAATAAATGCAAATGTTTTCTTGCTCTTTTGTACATCATAGTTTGATATGTAGACATATTCTAACATCTATGAATTTAGAGCTCATCCCTTTAATAGAAAAAAAATTTAATGATTTATAAAGCCCCACTGTATTGTGTGTAACTGTGAGCTCATTAACATATGACCTCCAAATTTACATATTCATATTTAATTCAGTACTGAGCAATTTGGTTAGTCAATCACAGCAGAGCTCCTATAGAAGTTTCTGGTGTAAAAAAACTATAAATAAGGAAATTATTTTATATAATTAATAAAAAAGAAAAGTAAAATACGAAAAAATAAATAAGAAATACAAAAAAATGCTCCAGTGGGGTTCTTTATTAATATTCAATATTAATAATAATTTTCAAAATAAATAATACAAATTATAATTGTATTTTAAATATTTAAAATAAAAAAGTTTATTAAATAAATACATTGTTTTTATAATAACCATTTTTAATATATATTTGACAATTAATATTTTATACTTTTTACATTTTATTATTACCTTCTGAAAAAAATGGCTAAATGTTTACTATAATAAAACATAAAAATATGTAATATAATACAAAAAAGCATTAACAGATACTTTGAATGGCTCTCAATTTTTTATTATTTTTTTTTATTATTTTACAAAAACGATTTTAGTATAAATACTATTATAATTCTTATTAACACTTTGAATTAGTTTTTATTTATATATTTTCTGCTTTCATTTTAATTTTAGTTGAAGTTTTAGTAATTTTGTTGTTTATTAATTTTTTAAAGGGTTAGTTCACCCAAAAATAAAAATTAGACTGTGTTTTACTCACCCTCGAGGCATCCTAGGTGTATATGACTTTCTTCTTTCAGACAAATCCAGTCGGAGTTATATTAAAAATTGTCCTGGCTCTTCTAAGCTCTATCATTGCAGTCAGTGGGTGTTTCTGTTCAACAGTGCAAAACACGTCAAATAAAGCGCGCGCGCATCCATAATAAAACGTCCCTCACACGGCTCCGGGGGGTGAATAAAGGTCTCCTGTAGCGAATCCATGCATTTTTGTAAGAAAAATATCCATATTTCAAACGTAATAAACACTTTTCTCTCACTTCCGGTATCTGTCATACGCGGAAGCCGTTCCGGCGGATGACGCAGGATGTATGCGCAGCGCGCGCGCCTCTGAGATATGCTAGTCTCGCGAGTTTGTTTACAGGAGCAAAGGAAGCAAAGTTTCCTTACTTTTAAGGCACAATATGTAAGATTTTGAACCACTAGAGCAGTGTTATATATTTTGCTGACTTGTGTACTTGCATTATGCCAAATGTTTCGAAGAATGTTTAAATCCAGAGAAATAAGCAATTTTAACTAGTGACACGGACCGTGTCCATCGTGTCTATAGTGTCGACTGCCCATGACGTCATAACCCCTCGATTTCCATTTTGTTTTGTAGAAAACATGGAAACACTAAAGACGCTTTAATATGTTATGCGTTTTACAGGTGACGACCGCACAGAGTAGCATTATAACAGAACTTTCTAATGTATCTAGTATGATAAAACAGCGCTGCTTACTTTCGCTGCTTTCTGGAAGGAGCGGAAGCGCTCGACTGTGGCATAATAAGAGCTCCGCTGCTTTCGAGCCGTGTGCCGCGCTTGTTCAGCGGCCTCGTTTCGCTTCGACGGCTTTCAGCTTCACCCTGCTTCATTCTACTACGTTAAAAAATCATTAACTCATCCACGAACATGATTTCTGCCCGAGTCCCGTTGGATTGCATCTTCATCTGGGGATGAAGACCACAACTCCCATGATTCCACACTCAGTCACAGCGTCATCAAACTACGCCTTTGTCTCTTTGTTTGATTTTGAATACATGCCCTCCAGTAGCGTAAAATTACATATTGTGCCTTTAATAAAGGAAATACAGTTTCCTCTTGGCTTATATTGAAATCCTCCCACATTTTTCTTTACAAATCCTCGTTTTGTACTTCTAATTCGTGACCAGTGTTTTGTTTTGTTCTCTCTCTGCATTCGTCACTAATTACGCAACGCGGACGTACTGCGTCATCCACCGAAAAGCCTTCCGCTTATGACAGATGGCGGAAGTGATAGAAAAGTGTTTATTACGTTTGACATATGGACATTTTTCTTACAAAAACACATGGATTCACTACTTGAGGCTTTTATTCACCCCCCAGAGCCGTGTGAAGCACATTTTATTACGAATGAGAGGGCTTTATTTGACGTGTTTTGCACTGTTGAACAGAAACACCCACTGACTGCAATGATAGAGCTTAGAAGAGCCAGAACCATTTTTAATATAACTCCGACTGGATTTGTCTGAAAGAAGAAAGTCATATACACCTAGGATGCCTTGAGGGTGAGTAAAACACAGTCTAATTTTCATTTTTGGGTGAACTAACCCTTTAAATGTTTATATAGTCTTTACTCGTGTGTGTTTTGGTTTTATTTTTAGTTATTGAATTTGAGTTATTTAAAAAATGTTAAATAAGTAAAAAAAAAAAGAATAAGTATAAAAAAATAAAATAAGTCTATTTTTTTCAGTTGAAGTTTAACATATTTTATTTATTTATTTTACTATAATAACCTTGCTGAGTATTTGATTACTCAAATACTGGCACAGGAATACATTTTTAAAATGTTAAAATATATTAAAATAGAAAACAGTTATCCTAAATTGTATTTTAAATGTTAAATTACTGTTTTATAGTATTTTTGAAATCAAATACATTTTATCAGCCTTAGTGATCAAAAGAGACTTTCAAAAGAATAATAATAAAAAAAAGAATCTTCCCACAATTCTTACTTTTGATAGTGTATACTATTAAATTCTAAAAGTGTTTCTCTAGAATAAGATCACCTGAAGATTAATTCAGAATACTGCACACAGAAGACATTGGCAGAGCACGTGCTTTAAAAAACACTGATCTAGTATGATAAAACAGCGCTGCTTACTTTCGCTGCTTTCTGGAAGGAGCGGAAGCGCTCGACTGTGGCATAATAAGAGCTCCGCTGCTTTCGAGCCGTGTGCCGCGCTTGTTCAGCGGCCTCGTTTCGCTTCGACGGCTTTCCGCTTCACTCTGCTTCATACTACAATGGTAATAAATCTTTAATACATTAGCACCACATTAGTTCATCCATGAACATGATTTCTGCCCGAGTCCCGTTGGATTGCATCTTCATCTGGGGATGAAGACCACAACTCCCATGATTCCACACTCAGTCACAGCGTCATCAAACTACGCCTTTGTCTCTTTGTTTGATTTTGAATACATGCCCTCCAGTAGCGTAAAATTACATATTGTGCCTTTAATAAAGGAAATACAGTTTCCTCTTGGCTTATATTGAAATCCTCCCACATTTTTCTTTACAAATCCTCGTTTTGTACTTCTAATTCGTGACCAGTGTTTTGTTTTGTTCTCTCTCTGCATTCGTCACTAATTACGCAACGCGGACGTACTGCGTCATCCACCGAAAAGCCTTCCGCTTATGACAGATGGCGGAAGTGATAGAAAAGTGTTTATTACGTTTGACATATGGACATTTTTCTTACAAAAACACATGGATTCACTACTTGAGGCTTTTATTCACCCCCCAGAGCCGTGTGAAGCACATTTTATTACGAATGAGAGGGCTTTATTTGACGTGTTTTGCACTGTTGAACAGAAACACCCACTGACTGCAATGATAGAGCTTAGAAGAGCCAGAACCATTTTTAATATAACTCCGACTGGATTTGTCTGAAAGAAGAAAGTCATATACACCTAGGATGCCTTGAGGGTGAGTAAAACACAGTCTAATTTTCATTTTTGGGTGAACTAACCCTTTAAATGTTTATATAGTCTTTACTCGTGTGTGTTTTGGTTTTATTTTTAGTTATTGAATTTGAGTTATTTAAAAAATGTTAAATAAGTAAAAAAAAAAAGAATAAGTATAAAAAAATAAAATAAGTCTATTTTTTTCAGTTGAAGTTTAACATATTTTATTTATTTATTTTACTATAATAACCTTGCTGAGTATTTGATTACTCAAATACTGGCACAGGAATACATTTTTAAAATGTTAAAATATATTAAAATAGAAAACAGTTATCCTAAATTGTATTTTAAATGTTAAATTACTGTTTTATAGTATTTTTGAAATCAAATACATTTTATCAGCCTTAGTGATCAAAAGAGACTTTCAAAAGAATAATAATAAAAAAAAGAATCTTCCCACAATTCTTACTTTTGATAGTGTATACTATTAAATTCTAAAAGTGTTTCTCTAGAATAAGATCACCTGAAGATTAATTCAGAATACTGCACACAGAAGACATTGGCAGAGCACGTGCTTCAACAACAACAAATAAACAGATATGTTTGAATAGCTGTCTTTTTTATTTTACAAAAAAAAAAAATAATAATAAAAAAAATGGTGGGACGCGCTGTTGCAGATCCCTGATGTAAACCCTTTTTCTCAAATTTCAAGGAAGACAAACAACTATATTGTTAAATATACAGTAAGAGTGATCTAAAATTACTCCTATAATAAATAATGGTCTGCCGACCCTTAGCAACTTGTCATCCTTTATATCTGGTGTTCAACTTCATACTAAAAAAAAATATGAGGATCTTTTTTCTGACGTCCTGCAGAACTCAGTGTTCCCAAACACCTTTAAGAACTCAAGAGCCTTGACTGCATAATCCTCTGCTATCTTTTTCTCCTTGCTAATCTCAGAAATGTGATATTAAATAATTATATTCTTCCGCTGATCATATAAGAGCTGTACGACACACTTCATCCTGCCACAGTCCTCGAGTATTTCAGCCCACGAGCGGAGCAGAGGACCAGAGGCATCCAAACTGTCATGCCATATCCTGTCCTTTGAAGTCTCCAAGTGTTCTGCATCTTTGTGGATGATAATTATGATTTTGAAGGGGAGGAGAGCAAGTTTAAGCAGATTTTGTCTTTGATGATCTATCCTGCGGTGGTGCCAATGGCTGAGTATTGAGATGTGTGTTATAAATAGATCGACATCAATTTCTTTGTATTGTGGCTGTCGTACTTCACTCATTGCTTTGCCACGGTAAAACCACTGTATGCAAAGCCTATTATTTCTTGTTCATTCATGTTTATTTAGCACTGTAACTTGAACTGATAAATGGTTAAAGTGTTTTGTCACGCCTAGGCCTGTCACAATAATCAATATATCGACTTATCTCGTAATATATGTACATGACCACAATCATTTTTGGTGACACAATATATCGCACATTATATTTACTTAAAAATTAATGTCACCATGTTCTGTACATTCCACTTGCGCCTGTGTCTTTAGCTTCTCGCAAATAACGTGGTGTAGTCATGAGGTGCTAGTTAAAATTTTAAAATGCTTCTACAAAAGTTGAATCTGCAGATATGGCCTTGTTTAGGGATCTGTGGCTTTGTCCATACGCACATCTGACTGCTAAGTAGTGTTTGTGTTTTTCAGCAATAGTGTGCACCCTTAATTTACAGAGAAAAGAAGGTCAAGGAAAAAAACTGTAGATGGAAAAATCTCCATAAAAGTTATTTGTGCATTTTTCTTTTTTTCTACTTGTTACTTTGCACTTTTTGTTAGAAAATGTTTATTTACTATTTATTCAAGTTTTTTAAGGTATCTAATATTTTGATACTTAATTTCCATGATCTAAATATTCTAAAAAATTTAAAGTTTGTTGTCATTTGGAAGTGTGAAGGCCTTCTTGCATTATTATGTTGTTATATTATGATTATATATTCAGTGGCATAAAATGGTCTTTAAAATGACAATAATTATCGCAATTATTTCTGGGGCAATATATCGCACAACAAAAAGTTGTTATCGTGACAGGCCTAGTCATGCCACATTTAAGAGTGTCAATGTGGCATTTATTGTTTGAATTTTGTTATAAAAGATTAAAAAAAAATTTCAAGTTTTGAAATCTGAAACTTGTAGTTATGTTGTCTCTGGTCGTGTTCACAATGTTTTGTGAAGGGAAAACAACAGGCCTGGTATCCCTGGCTTGACCTACAGGTGATTCATAGGGTCAAATAGAACTTGAGCTAATGGTGCTGCATCAATGCTTTAACCTGGACAGCCCTAAATTCAATTACTTTTATCGGCCGATACCGATTATCGGCCCCTATTGAATATATTATTGCATCCCTAATATATATATAAGGGATGCAATAATATACGCAATAGGGGCCAATAATCGGTATTGGCCGATAAAAGTAATTATCTGCACTAATAAGGCGGCGGAAAAGCATGTAAGACTGCAACTTGTAGGAAATTGTTTCTTGTGTTGAATTTAGGGCTGTCCAGGTTTAAGCATCATGCACAATCAAACCTCTACAAATGATTAAAAATCCTGCGGCACGACTGGTCACCAATAGGGCTGGGACAATAAATCGATGCATCACCATTCGTGGATCGATTCTGAGATTTTCGGAATGCATCGTGATTCTCTCTCGAATCGATTCTGAGCTTAGTTTTTAACAGCCGATGGCGCTCTAGGCTAGTTTTATACCACACACTGAAATGCTCACGAAGAAGAGCACTGGTGCATTCGGCTGAGTAATGTTAGTGGTTAAAGGGGTCATATGATGCTGCTAAAAAGAACATTGTGTATTTGGTGTAATGAACTGTGTTTATGCGGTTTAAAGTTAAAAAAACACATTATTTTCCACATACTGTACATTATTGTTTCTCTTCTATGCCCCGCCTTTTTGAAACGCGTCGATTTTTACAAAGCTCATCGGTCTGAAAAAGCAAGGTGTGCTGTGATTGGCCAGCTATCCAGTGTGTTGTGATTGGCTCGAATACCTCAAGCGTGTGACGGAAATGTTACGCCCCTCACATACTGTTGATGCCGTGTCTGGCCGGAGCGACGAGACAAAAACATTAAAACCCATTACAAACGAGGCATTTGTTGCATCCAGTGGGGACATAATTACGGATTGTAATGACTTTGGCATTGCGTTGCATCGTGCCGCATAAACATAAAACCATGTCTGCATTTGAGATCAGAGAAACGACAAACAACAAGCGCTACTCTACACTGCTCAAAACTCACGTTTGAATCATCAGTAGCAAATCCTTTAAATATAAAAACGTACTTACAGTCTGTGAGTCAGAATAGCCGGCATTGTAGTCTACTCTCCCAGGATCAGGAAACAGTCCTCCATAAAATGTGCTGCACACATCTGAATATTTGGGTTGAAGTGTTCTGGAACAGTGTTGTAGATACAACTTAACCACTGATTTCTAGTTGTGTCCTCTTTTGGAAGACCAAACAAAGTAGTTTCGCTTTCACAATGAAGCACACAGCGTCTTCACAACATGGCGGCTGCAACAACAATACTACAGCGAGAATAAAAGCTACGACTTCTTTCTTTGCGTGAACATTTGGGCGACATTATGCAAATCTTCCCAAATCATAACATAGACATGTGGGGGCGTGTTAGAATGCATAATTTTGAGCAGTGTAGAGTAGCACATGTTGTCTGTCGTTTCTCCGATCACAAATGCAGACATGGTTTTATGTTTATGCGGCACGATGCAACGCAACGCCAAAGTCATTATTATCCGTAATTATGTCCCCACTGGATGCAACAAATGCCTCGTTTATAATGGGTTTTTTAATGTTTTTGTCTCGTCGCTCCATCACCGTATGGTATGAGGTGTAACATTTCCGTCACACGCTTGAGGTATTCGGCCAATCACAACGCACTGGATAGCTGGCCAATCACAGCACACCTTGTTTTTCAGACCGATGAGCTTTGTAAAAATCGACGAATTTCAGAAAGGCGGGGCATAGAGGAGAAACAATAATGTACAGTATGTGGAAAATGATGTGTTTTTAACCTTAAACCGCACAAACACATTTCATTACACCAAATACACAAAATAATGTTCTTTTTAGCAACGTCATATGACCCCTTTAAGAGTTTTAACAAACCTTTCAGTGCAGCTGAGCTAAAAATGTGAGACTTTTACAATTACTTCTGTTCTTTAAACTTAGAAGAACATATCTGACTAAACAATTAGGAGAGACCTTTGATGACTCCAGTTGTCTATATGAAAAATACATCAATTTTAAATCAAGTCTCTATAATAAAAGTGTAAAACAGTTTTCTTCTTGGAGTCAAGAGCAGTTTATTGCTTGGAAATAATGAGTTCTCAGACCAAATTTGAAATCTTCCACTCAAACTCTACAGTGCCACCAAGTGCTGAAATGCCCAAATACACGCATATACTTTTGCATAGAAGCATTATCCTTTGTCTTCTGTTGTCATTGGTCATCTTGAAATGATCATAGACACTAGTTTCTATTTCAGCAGAACAGATGTCTTGTCATTTTTCACAACTCTTCCCACCAGAAGTCAGGTTATGTTTCAGCAAAACTTAACTAACTGAAATTAAACTTTTTAGAGGTGTTTAGCATGTTATGAAGGTATCTGAGCAGTTAGGTAACAACATTTATATACAGTATTTGCTACAATGTCTTACCAAATGTCTTTTCTTTGCTCTGTAATTGCTGTCTGCAGCTATATTTCATAGTTTGTTGTGTTTAATTAAAATAAATATTTTAAAATATACTTGTGTTTAGTGATTTTTGATATCACAGAACAAAGAATCACAAAACACAGATGCTGTCACTTATATATGTACAGTATGCCTGTTAGTCTAAATTTATATTTATAAATCCTGAATAAATAGTTATGAACCCAGATAATACATTAATATATTATTCAAAAAGTGCAAAAAGCAATAAAATAAATGAATATGGAATAGGCAAGAAATAGAAAGAGTAGTATGATGGAGTAGTATGTTAATATGCTATTTTGAATTTTGCATGGAATCTTCACTTCCATTTAACAACATGAATTGCATTTGCATGTATAGTATAGCATTTCACAGGCTGGGACGATATTTCACAGATATGAATGCAAAACTAAGTCAAAGGTGATCCAATAAACCATCAATCAACATTCTGATCTACAGCATCTGAAACAAACTACATTCAGTCCAACATTAGCCAGCACGCCTCAAACAGTCTGGGGGTTTAGTGTCTTGTCAGAGGACAACAAAAATGCTGAAGAATGAATCAAAACAAATCTGTGAGGTAGCAGTTTTAAAGATGTTCAAATGTATCTTCAACATTTCACATTGAAATTTACGGCGTCTTAATAAACCTTTCCTTCCACCTTCTCATTGATTGTTACAAATTACAAAGTTGTTACAAATCTATTTTGTTGTTTTATCATTATGGCGTATGGAGTGAAGATTGATGTGAACATTTTTATTTAAAGCAGTTTATTGTAAAGCAGCAGCATAAAATGTGTGAAGGGGTATGATACTTTTGCAAGGCACTGTATATATATATATATATATATATATATATATATACTGTATATGTGTGTGTGTGTGTGTGTATAAACAGTGAGTATGTAGTTATATTTCTAAATATTTAATTGTAAATATATAATATGTAATATACACTATATGGACAAAGGTATTTGGACATACAACTTAATTACTGAATTCAGGTGTTTCAATCAGACCTACAGATGTATAAAATTAAGTAGAGTTAAGTAAATTAACATTTACAAACATTTTTGAAAGAATGGGATATAGGTTGAATGAACGTCCCCTGATCAAACCAGGAAAATAAGTCTCTTCGCACCTGCTTGTTGGAGAAAGTGTTAACAGCTGTATGAACTGATGCTGATATCTGTGAACTTTTATGGTAATCAGCTAACCTAGCTAGTTATTTTATTGTTGGCATTTTATTCCAATTTAAAGGTGCAGTAGGAGAACTTGGAAAATGTTAACTTTAGCCTGATAGCACTGAAAGCGAATGTTCCACCCTCCCTGCAATCGCCGTCCAAAGCCACGCCCCCTGAAGTCATATACGCACACAGACCACACGACCAGAGACAACATAACTACAATATATCAGCGAAAACTTTATAGTACAGTTAGTAAAAGTACTACAATACCAGGAAGGAAGGTTGTTGATGTTTGCCTGCCATTCTCGCTCTGTCTGCACAGTGTACGTGAACACGCTGATGACGTATCCTGTCTGCGCGAACAGGGTGCACAGAGGTATGCAAATACATTATGTTGACAGACAGGTAGGAAAGCCAATTGCTCGGAACAAGCGTTTTGATTGGATGAACATTTCTTGGTCCTACGCCTTCCACAGTATATAAATACTAGAGGTCGACAGATGTATCGGTTATGCCGATTAATCGGCACCGATAGTTGATTACTGGAACTATCAGTTATCGGCAAAAATCCATGCCGATAGTTTTCCAGGTTGTGTCCATTGCTGGAGCAGCTGAGAAGGGTCTGCTGTCATTACACAGTGCGAGAGCGGCCTCTAGTGGATGAAATCACTGACAGCACGTGCTATTTGTTTAGACACGTGATACTGCACGCTGAACAGAGCGGGAAATTCAGATGCGGATTTAAATGCAGCCGACAGAAAATCCTGCTGCGCCACAGCGCGCCATTCACATAGTTTTCCTTTAAATTACATTATATTGGTCCCGAATCATTGTTAATGTACATAATGAATTGTGTATTGTGCATTTTCAGCAAAACGTTTGTCTGTCTGTGGCTCTAATAAAGTCAGTGTGCTTCATTTATAGAGCAATAATATAGGTCGCGCTTTCTCTTTCCGTTTGCTCCGTTTTTTAAACACTGAACTTCAAACTCATCCATGCCAAATTGTTAATTCTTGAAGTAAACTTGTGTCTGTTTGGTGATTAAATAAACTGTTTTAGACTGCTGCTCGAGTTGAACGCGACGCGTCCGGAGTGTGTGTGATACCGGTGAGTTCTCCTAGACTCAGCGCTGCACTTTTATTTTGATTAGATAATCATCAAGTGTTCAAGAATAGACGCAGTTAAAGTGTGAGAGTATACATACAATATCCATATGTATATAATTTTAATGCTATAGCCTTTGTGTATACAGTATATTTAAAGATGTGCATCTTTAAGCATGACAGTTGAAATGAAATGGTAACACTTTAAAATAAGAGTCCATTTGTAGCATTAAGATTAATGAAAGCTGTGTAAGTATTGTTCCTTGTTAGAGTGTTAATTTCAACATTTACTATTATTATTATTATTATTTTTACTACTACAACTAGTATGGTTCAGTACTGTTTTTGTTAATAAAGCACTATTTTAGTTTTTGTTCAGTATCAATTTTAAAACAATCGGTTAATTAATCGGTATCGGCCAGTGTGGTCCAACCTAGCTATCGGTATCTGCAAAATCCACTATCGGTCGACCTCTAATATATAGAGATAAAGACATGTAGACCACTTAACTTAATGATTGCTATCAGGATGTGAAGAGACTTTCAACCAGCATAACAAAAAATGTTTCTGAAGACAATCACCTATTTCACCTTTAATATCAGAATGTTAGTGAGAAACTGGAAACCACGCAACCTGTTTTAAAGAATATGGAAGTTTGTTCCACATAACTCCTATGGGTTGCTCTGAAGAGCTCTGTGAATTCATGCGTGATAATGTGATAGGATGCTTTGTCCTGCTTGATATTCCACTGTCAATTGTAAGTGGTATTATTGGAAAGAGGACGCTTTTAGGAACAGGTGCAACTCAGCCACAAAGCTGAAGACCACGTAAAACCACCGAGTGGATTCTCCAACATAAGGGTCGCCAACGCTCTACTGATTCTATTGCTGAAGAGTTCCAAACTTCCACTGGCATCAATGACAGCACAAAAACTGTGCAGCCAGAGCTTCATGAAATGGGTTTCCAATGGTTGAGCAGCTGTATGCAAGCTTCACATCACCAAGAACAATGCCAAGTATCGGATGGAGTGGGGTAAAGCACACAACCACTGGACTCTGGAGCAGAAGAAACCTGGTCTCTGGAGTGTTGAATCATGCGTCTCTGTTTAGCAATCTGATGGGCGAGTCTGTTTTTCGCGAATGCCAGGAGAATGTTACCTCTTGACTGCATTGTGTCAGCTGGAAAGTTTGGGGATAAAGGTATGGTGCTGCTTTTAAGGATTTGTTCTAACACCCTTCCTTCCAGTGAAGATAAATTTTCACAATTTGGACAATGCTATGCTTCCAACTTTGTGAGAACACTTTGTAACAATATTTGAATAAGCAAAAAAAAAGAAAAAGACAAAACAGACAGAGTCTGAACAAGGCCTTATTTCAGTGTCATTTAATTTGCATGTATAGTATAGCATTTCACAGGGTGTGATGATATTTCCCAGATATGAATGCAAAACTAAGGTATAGGTGATCCAACAAGTCATCAATCAGCATTCTGATCTGTAGCATCTAAAACATACTGCATTCAGTCCAACATTCAACTGGTTTAGCTCAAGCAGTCTGAGTGACTGAGACTGTCGGTGGACAAAGAAAACACTGAAGAACAACTGAAAACAAATCTGTGAGGTAGCGTATCAATTTTAAATGTGTTTTTAACATTCACACTGTCCTAATAAACCTTTCCTTCCACCTTCTCATTGATTTGATTCAACTTCCAGACATCTAGGTGCGATCATGTCAGAGGCGACAAATATTTCAACATGCCATGTGTCCATTTTTGCAAAGAACTCCAGCGAATACAACAATTTACCTTATTATTTCATCACCTTCTCATTCACCACCAACCTGATTCTTGGTTTCCCAGCAAACTGTTACATCCTGTGGATGAGCATGAAATAAATGATCCGAGGACAGTTCCTCGAAGTCTTTGTCTTCAACACTTCACTCACTGAGGTCATCTTCAACTTCTCCTTCCCTTTTGTAATCAAACAATACTTCTATAATTGCTCTAATTGTATGTATGTAACAATTATTCTTGGACTAGTGGTATTGCTCGGTCGTCCTCTGTTTCAAACCTGCATCTGTGTGGAGAGATACTTAGGGGTTTTTCATCCTGTGACCTTCTTGAAGCTCAAACCCATGAAATACAGGATCACAATAACCGTCATCGGATGGATTTTTATCATCTGTTCATGCATTTTAGTTACATTGGAAGTCATTGTCATGCACAAATTAATTTTAGCAGAATACATCACTTTTCTCATCTTAAAAGTGTTTAGCTGCTTGATGGTCCTGAAGGCTCTGAGGCGTCCTGGACCAGGTGACAACGTTAAGAAGAGAGATGGCATGAACCGGGATAAAGTCAAGGCTTTCCGGACCATTCAGATCGTGCTGGTGTCTTCAGTGTTGACGTACGCTCCTGTCGCTATCACGCTCGTGCTCTATCATATTTTAGATTATAACATGTTTCTAATGTCCTGGTCTGTTTGCATGTGTTTAGGGATCATGTTAGGGTCTGTGCAGCCTTTCCTCTATCTCAAAAGAATTAAAAAAGTTTGCCTTTGTTTTGGCATTTAAGAATTCAAGCTTATTGTGTGGCTGAAACAAAAATGTGAAACTTTTACACTTGGTTCACTGCATGTCATATCAACCATTTCAGAAACTATTTGTTAGTATTTTTTTTTTCTGGAGAAAGACAAACATAAATAATAATAAATGCCAAAATTTTAAATGCCATTGATGATTACGGAGTAATCCACTATTTTGGAGTCAAATTACAGGAGGTGGAAAATAACTTTAGAAAGATGGCAGCCTCATTATTTTATTTTTACACAGAGATATATCTATATTAGTAAAAACCAGTTGACTAGCAATCTTTGTTGAATTATACGCCAATGATGACAGTTCAAAAATGGGAAAAAGCACAAAGAGATGGGGATCTGAATATGGCTCAAAGTTTGCATACATGTAACTCAAGCAATTCTATTTTCAATATTTTCTAATTTTTAATTATTAACAAACTTTTAGTATCTTGATTTTTAAGGCCCTCTATGGTTCAGTCCTAGATATATGGGGATTTCAGTATGCAAATAGTTTAATTTTACCCATTTTCAATGGTCAAAAACCAAATATTGGTTACTTTGCATACAACTGATACTTAGTGTATGTAAAGAGCAATGTCTGAAGAACAAATAATATTAAAACAATTTTGTTTCCCTGTATCAAAACTATTTCATACAACTTGCCTGTCTGAATCCAAAAAGCGCATTGAAATGGTAAATTTGAAGCACATTAACTTGCTCTCAACAGTCTATTCATAAGATTCTAAATTTGAATCAGTTTCAGGAATATTTGGAAGAAGAGATTTTGTACACTTTAACTTTAATCTTTTGTGGCTACCAGAGTTCAAATATGCAGTATCATAACTGTTTTAATACTTCTTGAGTTACAGGCACACAAACTTTGGGGAAAAAAGCATGAAAAACATTCATTTTCTCATTTTTGAGCTGTCGCCATTGGCATATATTGCAATAAGGACTGCTCAGGCCAATAAATTTTACTATTTTACAAACTGACCTACTAATCTCTGTATGACAATTAAGTAGTGATGCTGCCAATCTTTCTAAAGTCAAATAACAACAGTGTGAAATAGTTTTATTCTTGGAGTTTACAGCAGCTCACGATTTGGAAAGGGCCTGAAAAGTTCTCACACCAACTTTAGGATCTTCTACTCAAACTGTACAGTACCAACTAGTGCTGAAATGTGCAAATGCATGATTTTACTTTGGCCTAGAAACATTGTTCTTCCTATTCTGATTTCATTGTTCATGTGATTTCACCATACTTTTTCCATTTCAGCCGAATAGATTGTCTGCCATTTCCACCCACTTGAAGTCACGTTATATTTTAGGAACCCTTTGTCCTATTGACATAAAAGAGGTCTTAACATTTAGTTGAAACAAAAATGTACCTATTTTCTACAAATGCTCTGAGAAACTAAATGAAAATAAACATTTTAAAATAGTTGTGCGTGTTTTGAGATTTTTGGTATCACAGAACGAAGAAACACGGATGTTGCCTTACATATAATGTATATAATGTACTAGGGCTGCGCGGTATTGAAGAAAAATATGATATGCAAAAACTTGATAAATAATATCAATATTTGATATGCAATACGAAGTTTAAAAAATCAATTTAAATTATATTAAAATATATTTAAAAAACAAAAATTATGTGACAAACATATATGTTACATATTATTTCAGGGAAAAGAAAGAATCACCACAACTTCTGAAAGTGAACAGCCATGCTTTACCGTTGCTTAAAACAAATCGGACGTTTTATACATTAATATGACTAATAATAGTAAATATGATTATTGTTATTGCTAAATATAAATATTACACAAAATATGAAATATTACTATTGTGATAACACTTTCATTATTAAAATTAATACAAATAAAACTAAATAGATTAAGAATAAATATAAAAATATAATAATTAGAAAATAATAATTTTATTTTACAATGGAGAAAAACATTGATTTATCATATGTTGACTAGGGATGCTCCGATCGATCGGCCGGAGATCGGTATCGGCCGATAATCACATTTTATGACTCGATCGGTACTCACTAACTTGGCCGATCTCACAAACCGATCGCAATTTGATGACGTCAAAGTCATAGTAGTCACAATAGTCTTCTGTGAGTTATCACAGTGTGGAGGACGGAACAAAACCTTGTCGGAGCCGTAAGGGGTAATGGTAACATAATATGCTGATCGTGGGCTGCTTTTAAATGAATATTTATTTATAAAACAAAATAATTAATTTGGCCATATTAGCCTACTCAGTAGCATTAACACAGGCTTTACTCCTTTCAAACTTTATCTGGAATGTCACAGTTTCTGTCACTGCAACTTCCCGATCAGGTGAACGAACACACACGAAATCGTCTCATGCTTGCCTCATGAAAAAAAATTATTTAAAAAAAATTTAGTTAATATTTGCATCATTTAGGATTTATATTATCCAGCCGCGACTAGTGGTTAAACGGATCGTAGTTGATCCGTGATCCGTACGGACCAAGCCCCACGGTTCAGCATGCATATGATCCGCGGATTAATTGCAAAATTAACCGTAATAGAGTATTAGTTTATCAATTGTTCGTATTTACACAAGCAAGCGAATTTTAAACAATTCCAGAGAAAAAAGGCGAGAGGGAACACCGAACTGAATCCTCTTCTGAATCCTCTGAACAGTCACACATTCTTAGTTAGTCTAGCTAGTCTTCATTAGTCTAGTAGTATTTACTGTGGTATCAAAGAAGTACTTCGCTTTAAGTAATAAATGGAAAGCAAGTTAAATTGAAATATTTTTTTTTCTTGCTGATCCAAAAAATGATCCGATCCGTGGGTCAAAATCCGTAATGTGATCTGAACCGAGAGATTTGTGATCCGTTGAACCACTACCCGCGACCCACCCGCAAATAATCTGCATTTGAGCCCAACTTCAGTCTACTCATCACCTTTAACTTTAACTGCGTTTTTACCCGGCGCCATAGCCAGACTGATAAACAAACACAGACTGGAAGTTAACTTCAGGCCAGGCTTGTGCGCCCGATGAAACTCGATGAGTCTATATAAAACTTGAAGCATCAGAATCGGCATCGGTATCGGGCGATCACCATGACAAGAGATCGGTACTAAGTATCGGCTGAAAAAATCCTGATCGGAGCATCCCTAATGTTGACTTCAAATTTCTTTAGAGAGAAGTATTAGTTTTCCTACTTTTACTCAAAATAAGATGGACTGAGCATCACTGAGCGCTATAAACACATGTAGTCTGTTTCATTCATACTGGAAGCCGGAGGGCGCCCTCGTGCAGAAACTCAGCATATGCATCACAGAAGTAATAGAACTCATGATGTTCCAAGAAATCCCTAATATGGACAAAGATATCCAGCTATAGCTGTAACTGAGTAAAAGTCAAATATAAAGGTTTTGACTAATTAAACACGAAGACAATAAACACATGACTGCAACAATAAATGGCTTAATTCTGTTCTTCAAGCCATTTTAGGTATTTTCCTAATAATTATGTATATTTATAATCCATTGCTAATTGACATAGCCTTTATTACAGTATAGAATATAATTTGATAGGAAGCCACATCAAATCACAAAAGGAAATTACTTCAAACACTCAGCTGATGTTGTGAAATAAAAACATGTCATTAAATTAGGGCTGAAACGATTCCTCGAGTAACTCGATTACAAAAATTATCGAGGCAAATTCCTCTGCCTCAAAGCCTCTTTTAATTCATTTTAAAGCTCACGTCACGCTTTTTCACAATGATTTTTTTTTAGTGTGACACAATGCGCTCAAGTCACCCACAAAGCGGACAGAGACGCAAGGCGTTGGCGGTGTTTTGATTTGAAGGCGCTGGCGCAGGCTAGTGCGGGCTGCAAAATGGAAGGGAGTGATAACAATGGCGATGAGCAAAGAGAAGAAACAAACAGGAGAAAATGACAGAAAATGTCCAAGGTTTGGGATCATTTCAAATTGAAAAGTAAAGAGAATGCTGTGGCGTGTGTCCATTGCAAGATTGAGCATGATTGCTAGTCGAGATAAAGGCTGGTAAATAATGTATGTTAATTACGTAAGGGATAAACCAGGATGGCCAGTGCAATTCTGTGAAAATATACCACACGACGGATGCGGAGGAGCCATTACACCACTGCATTATTTATCAGCTTATACCACAGCTACTTACCAAAGGAATTAATTTACTGTCAAAAAATTTTGTGAATGGCTTTTATGATGAAACATACTAGATACTTTCTTTATACCATGGCTTGGATGAATACTCAGTTGATACAGTCGTTTGAATACTGAACGTTGAATACATTGTTGTAATCATGTCCCTAAGCCTAATGTGCTCAAACACAGCAGGTGTGGTAATATTAGTTTGATTGCAATGAATAGGGTTTATAAATGCACAGCCATGAACTTACTGTATGATAATGATATTTTGCCTTAGTAATAAATATCATCAATAATAATTTTTTCACCAAAACATCACAGCTTCATATGGACAGATATGTGTGGACAGCAACTTCATGTTCCACTGAGCGAGTAGCTGAGTTTTCAGACAGCATTTTAAACATGATTGCCACAGACATGCGCCCACTGTCCATGGTGGAGGATGATGGCTTTAAAGCGATGATTTCTACTTTCAATCCCAAGTACTGTGTGAATAAAGCAATAAGCCCCAAGAAGCCGTGGTTTACAGTGAATTTATAACAGCTAAGGGGCGTTGTCAGGCAGGATGTGAAAGAAATCCCTAATATGGACAAAGATATCCAGCTATAGCTGTAACTGAGTAAAAGTCAAATATAAAGGTTTTGACTAATTAAACACGAAGACAATAAACACATGACTGCAACAATAAATGGCTTAATTCTGTTCTTCAAGCCATTTTAGGTATTTTCCTAATAATTATGTATATTTATAATCCATTGCTAATTGACATAGCCTTTATTACAGTATAGAATATAATTTGATAGGAAGCCACATCAAATCACAAAAGGAAATTACTTCAAACACTCAGCTGATGTTGTGAAATAAAAACATGTCATTAAATTAGGGCTGAAACGATTCCTCGAGTAACTCGATTACAAAAATTATCGAGGCAAATTCCTCTGCCTCAAAGCCTCTTTTAATTCATTTTAAAGCTCACGTCACGCTTTTTCACAATGATTTTTTTTTAGTGTGACACAATGCGCTCAAGTCACCCACAAAGCGGACAGAGACGCAAGGCGTTGGCGGTGTTTTGATTTGAAGGCGCTGGCGCAGGCTAGTGCGGGCTGCAAAATGGAAGGGAGTGATAAAAATGGCGATGAGCAAAGAGAAGAAACAAACAGGAGAAAATGACAGAAAATGTCCAAGGTTTGGGATCATTTCAAATTGAAAAGTAAAGAGAATGCTGTGGCGTGTGTCCATTGCAAGATTGAGCATGATTGCTAGTCGAGATAAAGGCTGGTAAATAATGTATGTTAATTACGTAAGGGATAAACCAGGATGGCCAGTGCAATTCTGTGAAAATATACCACACGACGGATGCGGAGGAGCCATTACACCACTGCATTATTTATCAGCTTATACCACAGCTACTTACCAAAGGAATTAATTTACTGTCAAAAAATTTTGTGAATGGCTTTTATGATGAAACATACTAGATACTTTCTTTATACCATGGCTTGGATGAATACTCAGTTGATACAGTCGTTTGAATACTGAACGTTGAATACATTGTTGTAATCATGTCCCTAAGCCTAATGTGCTCAAACACAGCAGGTGTGGTAATATTAGTTTGATTGCAATGAATAGGGTTTATAAATGCACAGCCATGAACTTACTGTATGATAATGATATTTTGCCTTAGTAATAAATATCATCAATAATAATTTTTTCACCAAAACATCACAGCTTCATATGGACAGATATGTGTGGACAGCAACTTCATGTTCCACTGAGCGAGTAGCTGAGTTTTCAGACAGCATTTTAAACATGATTGCCACAGACATGCGCCCACTGTCCATGGTGGAGGATGATGGCTTTAAAGCGATGATTTCTACTTTCAATCCCAAGTACTGTGTGAATAAAGCAATAAGCCCCAAGAAGCCGTGGTTTACAGTGAATTTATAACAGCTAAGGGGCGTTGTCAGGCAGGATGTGAAGCGGTTATAAAACAGTTATTCTATATACAGTAGGGAAAATATTTATTTGATCCCCTGCTGATTTTGTAAGTTTGCCCACTTACAAAGAAATTAAGAGTCTGTCATTTTTATGGTAGGTTTATTTTAATGGATAGAGACAGAATACCAACCAAAAAATCCAGAAAAAACACATTATATAAAGGTTAGAAATTGATTTGCATTTCAGTGAGTGAAATAAGTATTTGATCCCCAAGCAAAACATGACTTAGTACTTGGTGCAGAAACCCTTGTTGGCAAGCACAGAGGTAAGACATTTTGTTGTAGTTGGTCACCAGGTTTGTACACATCTCAGGAGGGATTTTGATCCACTCCTCTTTACAGATCCTCTCTAAATCCTTAAGGTTTCTTGGCTGTCGTTTGGCAACTCGACGTTTCAGCTCCCTCCACAGATTTTCTATAGGATTGAGGTCTGGAGACTGGCTAGGCCACTCCATGACCTTAATGTGCTTCTTCTTGAGCCACTCCTTTGTTGCCTTGGCGGTATGTTTCGGATTATTGTCATGCTGGAAGACCCATCCATGACCCATCTTCAGTGCTCTGGCTGAGGGAAGGAGGTTCTCATCCAAGATTTGACAGAACATGGCCCCGTCCATTTGCCCCTCAATGCAGTGAAGTCGTCCTGTACCCTTAGCAGAAAAACATCCCCAAAGCATAATGTTTCCACCTCCGTGCTTGACTGTAGGGATGGTGTTCTTGGGGTCATACTCAGCATTTCTCTCTCTCCAAACACGGCGAGTCGAGTTAATGCCAAAGAGCTCAATTTTGGTCTCATCTGACCACAGCACTTTCTCCCAAGCCTTCTCTGAATCATTTAGATTTTCTTTGGCAATCTTTAAACTGGCCTGTACACGTGCCTTCTTGAGCAGGGGGACCTTGCGGGCGCTGCAGGATTTCAGTCCATTGTGACGTAGTGTGTTACCAATGTTTTGCTTGGTGACTGTGGTGCCAACTGCCTTAAGATCATTAACAAGCTCCTCCCGTGTAGTTCGGGGCTGATCCCTCACGTTTCTCATGATCATCCTTACCCCATGAGGTGAGAACTTGCACGGAGCTCCAGACTGAGGCCGATAGATGGTTGTTTTGTATTTCTTCCATTTCGCACCAACAGTTGTCTCCTTCTCACCAAGCTTCTTGCTGATGGTCTTGTAGCCCATTCAAGCCTTGTGCAGATCTACAATCTTGTCTCTGACATCCTTTAACAGCTCTTTTGTCTTGCCCATGGTGGTGGGAGAGGTTGGAATGGAAGATACAGATTGTGTGGACATGTGTCTTATACACCTAATGAGCTGACATTAGGAGTAATTTCAGGACTAATCTGTGTTCCATATGGGCACATAACCAATCTGTGGGAGCCAGAAATCTTGCTGGTTGGTAGGGGATCAAATACTTATTTCACTCACTGAAATGCAAATCAATTTCTAACCTTTATATAATGTGTTTTTTCTGGATTTTTTGGTTGATATTCTGTCTCTATCCGTTAAAATAAACCTACCATAAAAATTACAGACCCTTAATTTTTTTGTAAGTGGGCAAACTTACAAAATCAGCAGGGGATCAAATAAATATTTCCCCTACTGTACATAACCAATTCAGACCATCGCTTTGTTGACTCTTTATTTTTTGTACGTTTTAGAAAAATAAATGTAAATGCATTCCAACTCAAGTAAAAGTACCACAACTTAATTGTACTCAAAAAAGTAGAAACGTAAATATTACCGAATACTGATGCTATGGCTGAATTCAAAATAACATGCTAGGATGCAGGCTAAGAGTAGTATGGCATATCAAATTTAATTTAATCACTAAAAACAGTCTAGCAACACATTTTGGCAACCACACAAGCAACATAGCAGCACGTTTTGCATGGAACAACTATTTACATTTTCATCACAACACACCATTTGCTAGATTCCTCATTTAGGCTATTTATCACAGTGATATTTCATTTGCATGCCCGTGAATAACCAAATCAAATCTAAAAAGCAGATCTGCAACATCTGAAGCAAACTACATTTAGTCCCATGCTCATCCAGGGCGGTTCTCCTTGCGAGGTAGCGCATTGATTTTAAATGTTTAAATGTTTTTTTGTTGTTCATTTTTGTACCATTACCATGCTATTATAGTTTTTATGAATATTTAAAATTAGAATTAGTTTTTTGTATTTTCAGTTTACATTTTAATTTTAGTAATTTTGTTGTGTTTGTTTTGTCTAAACAAAAATTTTAAAATAAATACTTTTACAAATTATGTTCAAGTTGTTATATTTTCAATTTATTTCAGTTAAATGTTATTTTAAGTAACAGAATTGTTTTTATGTTTTCAGTTTTAGGTAATGATAACAACCCTTCATGCTGTCCTAATTTACTTTTTTCCATGTTCTTTCAATTAATTTAATTCAATTCATTGATTTTCATTCAACTCCCAAACACCTAGGTGTGATCATGTCAGAGTGGACCAACATTTCAACATGCCGGCCGTCCATTTTCGCAAGGAACTCCAGCGAATGCCACAATTTACCATATGATTTTGTCGCCTTCTCTTTCAGCATCAACCTGATTCTTGGTTTCCCAGCAAACTGTTACATCCTGTGGCTGATCATGAAAGAAATGATCCGAGGACAGTCCCTCGAAGTCTTCGTTTTCAACACTTCACTTGTTGAGGTCATCTATAACTTCTCCTTCCCCTTTGTAATCAAACAGTATTACTTTAATTGTCCTTACTGTAAATATGAAATAATTGGTTTTGGAATTATTCTTTTGGTTGGTCGTCCTCTGTTTCAAACCTGCATCTGTGTGGAGCGATACTTAGGGGTTCTTCATCCTGTGACCTTCTTGAAGCTCAAACCCATAAAATACAGGATCACCATAGCCGTAATTGGATGGATTCTGATCATTAGCTCAAGCATAGTAGTTAGGTTCGGACTCATTGACATGTACGAATTGCTTATGCCACAGTACTTTGCTTTTCTAATCATGGAAGTGTTCAGCTGCTTGATGGTCCTGAAGGCTCTGAGGCGTCCTGGACCAGGTGATGACGTTAAGAAGAGAGATGGCATGAACCGGGATAAAGTCAAGGCTTTACGGATCATTCAGATCGTGCTGGTGTCTTTGGTGTTGACGTATGCCCCTGTCACTATCGCTCTTGTACTCTATTATATTTTAGATTTTAAAAAGTTTCTCGTGTGGTGGTCTTTTTGCATGTGTACAGGGGTCATGTTTGGGTTCGTGCAGCCTTTCCTCTATCTCAAAAGAGTTAACAAAGTGTGTCTTTAGCCCTCTTCGGACAGGACTAGTTTTACAGGGGGGGTCATTAGAGAAATTTGTGTTTCACAGATGTACTTGGTGATTTTAATCCCATCCGAATCTGCCACGTCTGTGCTTTTCTCTCACAACCTCTGTAATAATTGTAGAGCAAATTACCTACTGTTTTTCAGCAAACCCAGTGATCCTCTGAGAAAACGAATCCCGTCCGAATGCGAATGTCTGTGATTGCCAGCAATATTTTTTTCCACATGTTTCCTTGTGTGTTTTGGCCAACGCGAATTACCGTAGATGCTCTTACCGCTCACATGTTTGATATATTTGCTTCCCGGCAGAGGTGAACAGAGGTGGGAGGGTCTGTTTTGTACATCTGGGCATCACAGAGATCACACGCTCTGTATGAGTGTATTGCGTATATATATATATTTAAACTAAAGTAACCACACATTAACATGGTTTTGCTATACTAACCATTTAGCTTCACCGTGGTATTTGTGTGATAATACTAATGGTAATCAATCCAAATGACTATATGCAATACACGCATACAGAGCGTGTGATCTCTGTGACGCCCAGATGTACAAAACAGACCCTCCCACCTCTGTAATAAACACGGAGATGTTAGTCCCGTTCGAATTGGTACATGAAAATCGCAGACGTCAGGTGGTAAGAATCGAAACCACCTTTAGAAAACTAGTCCCGTCCGAATAGGGCTTTAGTTTTAGTGATTTAAAAATGTGTAGCTAAGGTAAAAATTTTAAACTTTTAGACCTCCTGTTCCATAACATGCTTCAAAACAAACACTAGATACTTAAATGTCTATACACAAGAGTCGTGAGTAGTGCTGCACAATATTGTAAAAAACGACATTGAGAAATTAAGTTTTTCTTGGATTTGACAATCACACAAAGCCATATCACAATACTGATTTGATTTCAATATATCACACAACCCATGTCTAGAGCTGCTCATTGATTGGGAAGGGTCTTAATAATGTCCAGACCAACTTTGGGATCTTCCACTCAATCTCTACAGCGCCATCAAGTCCACAAAATTCACAGATGCATGTGTGAACTTTGGCCTAGAAACACTATTCTTTCTCTTATGATTTCATTGGTCATGCCGAGTTCATCATACTGGTCATACTGGTTATTTTTCACAGTTCCTCCTACTAGTCAGTTTGCAATTCAAGAACACTAAAAATTAATACTGAAATTAAACGTCTTCGAGGTCTTTAACATTATGTTATGAGGGTAGGCTACCCGATGGCACAAAAACATACATATTTGCTACAAATTTCCAACAAATGTATATTCTTGGCTATTCTTGGCTCTGTATTTGCTGTTCACAGTTATATTTCATAGCTTGTTCTATGAAATAAAATTACAATAAATATTTTAAAATATATTTTTGTGATTTGTGATTTTTGGAATCACAGAACAAAGAAACAAATGTTACATTTTAAATATTACAAACAAATATTTTTATCCACATAGTAAAACTCTTTAGTTACTCAACTGACAGAAACACATTTACAGGATGAACTCCTATGAACTCACTATGAAAAATAAAGAGACAGATGTCAGGTGTGGCTTCAAATTCACAACTGCGTAAAACCCCACTTGTGCTGAAGAAAAAACCTGAGGCATGAATTGGTTCATGTAGAAATATAATACAAGATTTAAAAAGGCTTTAAAAATATTGTTAGTTCATGTTTACTGTATAGTTACACAACCTTATAGCAGTGTTAGATATATTCTTAAATCCCAGGAATCAATCTGTTTTCAGTTGATCTGTGAACAAATCTTCATTAAGCATTATTTGTAGCGTGCCTCCTATCCAATAAATCGCAGTAAGTTTTGTGCTTTGTTGCTTTCAAATGTTGTCAATTTTATTACAAAATTCAAACTTAATTATACTCCAAAAAATAGAAAAATTTACTCAAGTACTGTAATGAAAGTAGTACTTTCTGAATACTTATGCCATAGCTGAATTCAAAATAACATGTTAGGATGAAGACAGTGCTATGTCAAAGTTAACATAGTTTATGACAATCACTAAAAACATTCTAGCAACACTCTGGCAACCATGCAAGCAACACTGCAGCAAGTTTTGCACACTATTCACATTTTCATCACAACACACATCTCTCTACCGTTTCTACATTTCTTATTTAGCTATTTTTTCAGTTCATTTGCTTTCCAAGTGTAAGGATGGGATGATGTTTTACAGACATTAATGCTAAACTTAGCCATAGATGATCAAACAATTCATCAAATCAAAGCTATAAAGCAGATTTGAAACAAACAACACCCAGTCCCACATTCAACCAGCACGGTTCCCTTTTGAGGTAACATATCAATTTAAAGATGTCTTAATGTGTCTTTAATGTTCACACTGTCCTAACAAACCTTTCCTTCTACCCTCTTCAAACATCTAGGTGCGATCATGTGGTGGCAAACATTTCAACATGTTTATTTGCTTGATGGTCCTGAAGGCTTTAAAGCATCCTCGACTAAGTGACAACGTCTAGCAGAGATGGAGTGAACTGGGATAGAGTCAAGGCTTTCCGTATCATTCAGATCATGCTGGAGTCTTCAGTGTTGACATACGGTCCTATCACTATCTCTCTTGTGCTCTATTATTCTTTAGATTTTAGTAAGTTTCTTGTGTTCTTGTCTTTGTGTTCAGGGATCATGTTCGTTTTTGTGCAACCTTTCATCTCAAAAGAGTTAGCAAAGTGTGCCTTTATTCTGGCATTTAAAAATAAGCCTTCTTATGTAGTTGAGGTAAAAAACGTAAAAGTTGTGCACTTGCTGTTGCATAATAAGAACATATCAGACAAAACAAACTTTGCTTTTATTCTAAATGTAGTGTATGTAGTGTGTAGTGTGCAATTCCAAATTTCATTCCCACTAATAAAAAAAAGTCATAACTGACATTGTGATATTTACTTTTTGAGTGACATATAATGCAAGATTTAAAAAAAACAAACAGGAATTTGACTTAAATGTGACCAGATGACTTGAATGAATGACATTGATTTTATTTCAATATAAAGTGTACAGCCCTAGTCCATGGCGGCTCATTGATTGGGAAGGGTCTGAAAAAAATTCCCAGAGAAACAGCTTCTCTCATGAAATGCATATCAGAAAGGCTTTATGGATTGTCCACCACAGTTTCTCACTATGCCATGCCTAACCACTTAACCACTGTAAAACTAAAATATACACCTTTCTGTGGCTTATTGCTTCAATCAATTAATCCAGATCATGTGCCTGGATGCACAAAAAAACTTCTCAAGTTTTTCAACATAAAACCTCAATCCCTCAGTTTTATCTAATTATCATCCAATTTCAAATTTACAGCTCATTGCTATATAGTATTGTTGCCTCCCAGCTTCAGTCCTTTCTAGTTGAAAATAATCTCTTTGTTCCCTTTCAATCTGGCTTTCATCCACTGCATAGCACAGAAACTGCTCTTGTAAAAGTACTAAATGATCTACTACTCTCTGGTCACTCTGATTGTCTATACTTTTGCTACTTGATCTTAGTTCTGCTTTTGATACTGTTTCGCATGATTTACTCATTTCCCGCCTCTCTGATGTGGGTATTTCCGGTGCTGTACTTTCCTGTTTTTTTGTCAGACAGTTCTACATCTCAGTGTTTTCAATCCCCTACTGTCCATTTGAAGCAAGGTGTCCCCCAGGGATCTGTTCTTGGCACACTATTATTCATTATTTACATACTACCCGTGTCAAATCTTGTACCGACATGACTTTAATTGCCACTTATATGCTGATGACATTCAAATTTACTCTATTTAATTGTAGGCCCACTCTATCCACTCAAATTGACAAAATCTATACTTGTGTACATCAGGGCCCGCAAAATCGCTAGCCCAACGTCCCGGGCCTATTGTGTTTTCCATTCGGGCTACCAAAATGAATCACAGCCCTGCCCGACGGGCTATCTTGAACAGTGATTTAAAATTCCTTCCTTGATTTGCGTTGTTCACTAGCTTGTTGGGGTAAAACGGATCATAGTTGATCATTTGCACGTGTTCTTGCCGATTTAAACATTCAAGTGTTTTAAACCATTCACACGCATTCGGAGCTGTACGCACTCATTCAAAGCGCGCACAGAGAGCCGCGTTTCAGACAATGCGCGTACACAGAACTGATTCCTCTTTCGTATTATTCATTATTTACATACTACCCGTGTCAAATCTTGTACCGACATGACTTTAAGTACCACTTATATGCTGATGACATTCAAATTTACTCTATTTAATTGTAGGCCCACTCTATCCACTCAAATTGACAAAATCTATACTTGTGTACATCAGGGCCCGCAAAATCGCTAGCCCAAC
Source organism: Sinocyclocheilus grahami (assembly GCF_001515645.1). Taxonomy (NCBI): domain Eukaryota; kingdom Metazoa; phylum Chordata; class Actinopteri; order Cypriniformes; family Cyprinidae; genus Sinocyclocheilus; species Sinocyclocheilus grahami. The sequence goes on from NW_015506524.1 coordinate 133,872, forward strand.
GTCCCGGGCCTATTGTGCTACCAAATGAATCACAGCCCTGCCCGACGGGCTATCTTGAACAGTGATTTAAAATTCCTTCCTTGATTTGCGTTGTTCACTAGCTTGTTGGGGTAAAACGGATCATAGTTGATCGTTTGCACGTGTTCTTGCCGATTTAAACATTCAAGTGTTTTAAACCATTCACACGCATTCGGAGCTGTACGCACTCATTCAAAGCGCGCACAGAGAGCCGCGTTTCAGACAATGCGCGTACACAGAACTGATTCCTCTTTCGTACATCCTTACATCTGAATGAACACATACACACAAAATTCTCAAAATAACTGTCTCGGCAAGTATTCTCGTAAACACAGTCGGTTATGTCTTAAGTGAACATAAACTGTGGTGAATCATTATATTGCATCATTATATTGGATCCATGCATTCAGCCTTAAAGGGGCAGCGGACCATAAATACCAGCTGTTCCATAAGCGCCACCTGCTGTCAGAGAGTGACATTTGCGTCTCATTCACAAAGCTAAAATCAGACCATTCTGTTTTTGCTTCAAATTTCGAAATTATACAATCTAATTGCAATCTAAATAACCTGTATTTAGCATCTTTGTTTGGATCATGATTAAAATGCAGTGGTTGTCTCTGATTTTAAATGGAAAAAGCACAGCCAAAGCCTTAGTTTGTTTATATGAAAATATTTTTATTTTATTTGTTACTTATTTATCTGATTTGGGGCTTGTTTTAACATTTTCAATTTAGTTTTGTTATTTACATTTACATTATATTTAAATGTTGTCATTTAGCAGACACTTTTATCCAAAGCGACTTTCAAATGAGGACAATAGAAGCAATCAAAACCAACAAAAAAGCAATAATATGCAAGTGCTATATTAGTATATTATTATAGTGTTATATTTCAATTTCACAAA
>NW_015506524.1:135205-140996 GCF_001515645.1 Sinocyclocheilus grahami
TTTGCACGTGTTCTTGCCGATTTAAACATTCAAGTGTTTTAAACCATTCACACGCATTCGGAGCTGTACGCACTCATTCAAAGCGCGCACAGAGAGCCGCGTTTCAGACAATGCGCGTACACAGAACTGATTCCTCTTTCGTACATCCTTACATCTGAATGAACACATACACACAAAATTCTCAAAATAACTGTCTCGGCAAGTATTCTCGTAAACACAGTCGGTTATGTCTTAAGTGAACATAAACTGTGGTGAATCATTATATTGCATCATTATATTGGATCCATGCATTCAGCCTTAAAGGGGCAGCGGACCATAAATACCAGCTGTTCCATAAGCGCCACCTGCTGTCAGAGAGTGACATTTGCGTCTCATTCACAAAGCTAAAATCAGACCATTCTGTTTTTGCTTCAAATTTCGAAATTATACAATCTAATTGCAATCTAAATAACCTGTATTTAGCATCTTTGTTTGGATCATGATTAAAATGCAGTGGTTGTCTCTGATTTTAAATGGAAAAAGCACAGCCAAAGCCTTAGTTTGTTTATATGAAAATATTGATTTTATTTGTATTATTTTATTTGAGATTTGTTTAAAAATTTCAAGTTAGTTTTATTTGACATATTTCATTTTCACAAAGAAATGTGCAGCATTTTGTTGGAGAAATAATAAAAGGACACCTTTTCATTTATGAGTTGTCTAAAATCTCATTTTGTTAAAAATAAAAATTGTGAGAAAATTGTATTGTGAAATCAGCATCGTGAATCGTATCACATCGCATCGTGAGTTGAGTGAATCGTTACATCCCTATATGCTACTAGTTTTTGCTGTGGTATCAAATAAGTATTCTGTAATTTAAATAATAAAGAACCATATTTTATTTGCTCATCTGCAAAATGATACGATCTGTTACTCAAAATCTGATATGATAATGCAATTTGATCCGAGCCGTGGGTTTTGTTATCCGTTGCACCCCTACTCTCTTGACTTGTTATTTGAAGAAATAAAAGCAATCACTGAAGTTTTTAATCATGCTGATTTGCCCGCAGTGAAGTTCAGCCGATGTCTTTTTTTTTTATTCGGTCTACTTAAATTCATTTTGGGTTACCAAAATCTGAAGAATGTCTGCCCAAAGGGCTACCAGCGATTTTGACATTTTGCGAGCCCCGTACATGAAATAAAAGACTGGCTAACCTAAAAAAAATTTTAAACTAAACATGGATAAAACCAAGATCATTATTGTTGATCTATACCCACAACCCAGTCACTCACTAGAAACATTGCTAATGACTTTTCTTCTGAGATAGCTGGTGCTCCTATTAGATCCTCTTGTACTGCTAAAAATCTTTTTTTAAAAATATATATTTTATAAAAAAATAAAGTTATTTTCGATTCATCTCTCTCCTTTCAAGCCCATATTATCTCTGTCACCAAATTCGCATTCTTTCAATTACATTGCATTGCCAAGCTCCACCGTTTTATTAGTTTTAAAGATGCTGAAACCAGTATCCATGCTTTTGTCACATCCCGCCTTGATTATTGCAATGCCCTTTTCAGTGGTTTACCTGCCAGTTCCATTTCCAGGTTACAGTATGTTCAAAATTCTGCTGCTAGACTACTCACCCACACCAAGCGCTCTGCCCACATCACTCCAATCTTGTTCAATCTCCATTGGCTTCCAGTTGTCTATCGTATTAAATACAAAATTCTCCTGCTCCCTTTTAAATCGTTGCACAGCCTGGCCTTCTCAGTATCCTTCGGTATCACCTTGCTTCAACTATCCCATTGTAGATCATTCAGTGTTGCTGTACCCAAACTTTGGAACTATCCCCCCCCCCCCATCTCTTTGCTGTGTCAATGACATTCTTGAATTTAAATCACTTCTTAAAACTCACCTGTTCTCTGAATGTTATCATTTATAAGTTGTCCTACATCTTTTTGTTTTCTTAATGTTACCATTCTTATTTTGTGTTGTGTTTTCTCATTGTTATATTTAGTTTTTTCACTTGTGTTTATGTTCGTTTATTATACTTATGTTCTTCTTTTCTAATTGTATTTTCACTGTAAAGCGACCTTGAGCACTGGAAAGGCGCTATCTAAATAAAACATTATTATTATTATTATTATTAACAGCATTCACAGTTTGCTTACATAATGTCATTTTTTCCAATATAAAATTATATTCAAATGTTCTATGTTAACATGCATTGATGAATTATTCAATAAAAGTAAACAGCGTACATTTTGACTTCATATTGACTTTAAAAACTAGGCAAACATTGAGTAATACCTAGGAGAGGTATTTCAGAACAATTTAGCTCAAGTAGGCATGAAATAGTTTAAAATTAATTGAAAATATTGCAGTATATCCATTATTTACAGCGGATCTTGCAGCAGTCGGTGCTGTTTAGAATGACTTATCTCCCTAAACTCAACAGGGATGATAAGAAACATTAATCAAGCCTCCGTCCCCTGTGCGCATAAGTGAATGTCTTCCATTAGGAGGCTGGAGATAAAGGAAAGGCAAGTGTTTGATGGAAATCATTCATTTGGCTGACTGCTCTACGAGGACGTTTTGATCTGATAGTGAGAATGAGGACATATATTTTCCTCGCAGAACTTTCTAGCTTCTACCAACATCTCCCCACCATTGAACACTCACACACACATATGCAAACTCTAGTGCTCATATGTTCCATTAGCAAAAAAATGTGTAGAAAATATCCTCATCTCATTGCAGACAAACAGCCAATAGAAACACATTACTGTTGCCTGATGGCGGCGCGTTCATGAAGCTACAGTTGCACCGTTCTACTCCTCTTTTACATCAGATATGCATGCTAGCCAACAAAGTACAAACGATATGCCACATAATCTAATTTACTTAAATGAGCTCATTTTGGATCAAAGAATAATTCCTTGTTACATTTGACCCCAAAATCAAACAAAACGGATATATTTTGCTTAGCAAAATACGTTTTTTTGTATCACGACATTATTCACTCACCCTCAGGCCATCCAAGATGTAGATGAGTTTGTTTCTTCAAATTTAGAGAAATGTAGCATTAAATCACTTGCTCACCAATGGATCCTCTGCAGTGAATGGGTGCCGTCAGAATGAGAGTCCAAACAGCTGATAATCCACAAGTAACCCACACCACTCCAATCCATCAGTTAACATCTTGTGAAGCCAAAAGCTGTGTGTTTGTAAGAAACAAATCCATCATTACTGTGTTTTAACTTTTATGTTACTTTTTTAACTTTTTACTCATAATCCAGAAGAACGCTTCCTCCAGTGGAAAAGATCCATCCCCTGTTGTCAAAATCCACCCACATTTGTTTAGAGCCATTTTCACTCGTAAACAGTGTGTAACCTGTGCATATTTCTTTTCTGATTCAGACGAGATGACCTTTTCACTGGAGAAAGCAATATTATGGATAGAGGACTTGTATATATCAGCTCTCATTCTGACGGCACCCATTCACTGCAGAGGATCCATTAGTGAGCAAGTGATGCAATGGTACATTTCTCCAAATCTATTCCCATGTGGACTGAGGGTTAGTAAATTTAACATACAGTAACTGTACGAGTTGGCAAACAGTAAGAATATAATGCTATAAAATTATATCTACAGTTCAATTTTCTGAATTTCTAAACGAGACATTTGAGACTGGGGTGAATGTTCTCAGGAGAAACATCTAAGAAACAGGAGACTTCAGCTCTCCGTTTAATCTCAATGCAGTACCAGCAAATACTGAGATGTTAAAGAGATCTCATTGGCCAATAGTCCTTTCTATAAGTTTACACCTGGGAAATTATCCCAATTAAATGAAAAATAGGAAAACAATCCATGTATTTGTTGTCCTCCCAAAAGGAAAGGCTATTTACAGCATTTCTGCTTACGTACGTTTCTAAGGTTTCATCCTCCGAGCAGCAAGCAGGAGGAAAATATGCTATGAAATATTCAGCGCGTATTGCATGTCTCAGCTGGGTTCTGCCAACAACACCTTCACTATTAAAGTTCGACCCACACACGTGGCATCTCACCATCACGAGTGTAATTACAGGGGAAGGAGGCGCGTTTCTCTGGGGCAATTCAAACACACATGCTCACAGCTCAGGCCCACGTTCAGCTGTGACTCAGTGTAATTCCCAAACACTTTCTCCAGTTCTCATGTTCCCCTCGAGTCGATCGAGCACAGAGATTCAATTTCAGGATTCATTCTGCACGTGCTTCGCATCCGCACACATTGCAGGCGAGTGTTCTGAAGGAAAACAGATCTATCTATCTATCTATTTATCTATCTATCTATCACCTCAGCTCATTTTTATTTATTTTAACTTGATGTACTAAAATAAGCAAAACCGAAATGAATACGAAGAGTTTCTTTTAAAAAACAGATAACTTTGTTTAAAAAACAAACAAAAAAAAACATGCTTTTTATTATGTTATCATGTTTTTATTGTGGTTTTCTTGTGTTAGTTAGCTGTTTAAAAAAAATAAAATGTTTTAACCTAGTCAAAATAACCCAACTGCATTTTGTTTGAGATTAATTGGAATATACAATGAAAAAACATGAATTTTGAGAATTGTTAAAAACGGAGTTATCTGTCATATATATTCATATATAAACACTGGTTACACTTAGAATTTTTTTTCTGAAGTTATAAAAACATGTATTAAGGTTACTGAAATAATATTTCCATATTATATATTGATTAATATAATTACTTGCCCTTTCTGTCTAATTCGGTGTAAAATTTACTAACTTTTTTTTGTGGTTTTCCGGGGCTTGACCAAATCATGAACACTAAATGTGAACAATAATTATAGCTTAACACCAATAATAATGTAAATATGCTCCTAGATGGTAACACAAACTGTCTCAGTGACAGTTAAACATCGACAGAGTTGGTGAAGGATCTTGTTTGACTAGAGTAAATTGTTTCTCAGTTGCAGGACGACAGCCAGAGACAGATCAAACAGAAGAGCAAATGAACACATTTCACTTAATAGCTTCTCAAGTGCCAAATGAACTTTAAACAACAGTCAACAGGGCAAGAACTAGATGTGCACATTCAGCTTTATAACACAAAAACCTACAAAACATGGCAGGAGATTGTTGTAAATTGTGGCAACATTACTCAACATTAGCATGATTATCATGGAAATGCAGAGGAATTTAGTACATTTAAACACATTTAAAACAAGACTGTTGTCGTTTTGATAAAATGTTCTGTAAGAGACTCCTTATTGTACTCCTGTTGTCTGAATAGAAGTGAAGAGAAATGCAGTATTTTATGGCAAAATTCAGTCACATTTTCATGCATATACAGGTGTATCTCAATAAATTAGAATGTCGTGGAAAAGTTCATTTATTTCAGTAATTCAACTCAAATTGTGAAACTCGTGTATTAAATAAATTCAATGCACACAGACTGAAGTAGTTTAAGTCTTTGGTTCTTTTAATTGTGATGATTTTGGCTCACATTTAACAAAAATCCACCAATTCACTATCTCAACAAATTAGAATATGGTGACATGCCAATCAGCTAATCAACTCAAAACACCTGCAAAGGTTTCCTGAGCCTTCAAAATGGTCTATCAGTTTGGTTCACTAGGCTACACAATCATGGGGAAGACTGCTGATCTGACAGTTGTCCAGAAGACAATCATTGACACCCTTCACAAGGAGGGTAAGCCACAAACATTCATTGCCAAAGAAGCTGACTCTTCACAGAGTGCTGTATCCAAGCATGTTAACAGAAAGTTGAGTGAAAGGAAAAAGT
>NW_015506524.1:141124-149305 GCF_001515645.1 Sinocyclocheilus grahami
AGCACTTCATGCTTCCTTCTGTTGACCAGCTTTTTGAAGATGCTGATTTCCTTTTCCAGCAGGATTTGGCCACTGCCCACACTGCCAAAAGCACCAAAAGTTGTGCTTGACCATGTAAAGTAAATGACCATGGTGTTGGTGTGCTTGACTGGCCAGCAAACTCACCAGACCTGAACCCCAGAGTGAATCTATGGGGTATTGTCAAGAGGAAAATGAGAAACAAGAGACCAAAAAAATGCAGATGAGCTGAAGGCCACTGTCAAAGAAACCTGGGCTTCCATCGGCAGTGCCACAAACTGATCACCTCCATGCCACGCCGAATTGAGGCAGTAATTAAAGCAAAAGGAGCCCCTACCAAGTATTGAGTACATGTACAGTAAATGAACATACTTTCCAGAAGGCCAACAATTCACTAAAAATGTTTTTTTTATTGGTCTTATGAAGTATTCTAATTTGTTGAGATAGTGAATTGGTGGGTTTTTGTTAAATGTGAGCCAAAATCATCACAATTAAAAGAACCAAAGACTTACACTACTTCAGTCTGTGTGCACTGAATTTATTTAATACACGAGTTTCACAATTTGAGTTGAATTACTGAAATAAATGAACTTTTCCACGACATTCTAATTTATTGAGATGCACCTGTATATGCAACAGGACTGGTTATAAATTGAATATAACTACTGCATTCAGAATAGAAAGGGTTTGTGTGTGTTTTACAGTATTTTACCTCAGCTACGTAGCACGGCGCTGCTTACGTGTGCAGTGTGAATGCCACAACCTGTTAATATGGATGCAGAAATAAATCAACGCTGCTTACGCACACATGTGCGAGACAGGCCTTAATGTGAGAAAATAGTAAAAATAGAAAGACATTCAAAGGTTACATTGCAAACTCAATGCAACGAACCTTGGAATTGTGTGATGAATTATGTATGTATTGCTGGAGGTATAAGAAACAATGGTCAGATCTGCATTACCTAGAACTCTGTTTGTTTTTATGATTTGATGTCTCTCTCTCTTTTTCACACACACACACACACACACACACACACACAGATAAATCTTTTTGACTATTGACTTGAGTTCCCGCAGAGAGCAAAGGATGACATCTTGTCAAAGTGATTTCCTTTTCCTGTCTTAATGGATGGAAGGGGAAAAAAGTGCTTACAGAGAAACTTTTCAGATTGCCAGCTAGTGCAAAACTGAAAACTTCCAACTACAATCAATGAACTTAATTTGCATTTCAATTAATGCTCATTTGGTTATCTTCCCCCACTTCTTTATGCTTCACTTCTTTAACATGAAAAATTACTTTGAGCCAATTAATTTCATATAAACTTTCTAGTCAACTCGAACACCATTTTTTGTAGTTTATGTCAAAAACTAAATTAAAACATCTGGAAATTAGTGTTTTTACATCAAAATGAATGACCAAATAAATAACGCACTATATTGACAATGCTAGTAAAATCCTTATAAATATATTGTGAATGTTCAAAATTATGTTACTGCAATCTGAGACTTCCAGTAATGATAAAATGAGGGAAAAATAATATTTAATGTGCATTCAGTTGCTTGAATGCTCTATAGTTTAGTTATTTTTAGTAATTCAGTCTATAGTTTCATATGTGGTAATGTAAGAGTCCTAAGCAGACAGCATGTTGACTAGCACACATTATTTCCACTATGGAAAATCTCATCTGTTTTCTCTCTCGCTTACACTTCAGATGGTCATTTATCAAAACATTGGATGTGACAGAAACAACCGGCTAGCATGATGAATGCACATGACAGACTGATGGATGGGTGTCACACAAGATCCACACACAGATCTCTTTTGACACACACAGGTGTCAAATCACATGACTTCTGAAATACTGCATGAATACAGCTTTGCAATGGCTGTGCACCTTTCAGCTTTCACATTCAATTTCTGAATTTGACAAAGAGGATAAAGAATTATAATATGGTTTTGAGTTCAATGAAGTAGAAATAAAATTCACTAAAAACCAATACATTTTGTCTGCTGTGGTGAATTTTTGCTTCCTGTCACTGTTTGAAATTCTAATTCAGCATCCAATTCAAATTTACATTGATGAACAGAAAAAAAGCCAATTATTAAACTCTGAATTCCACACAAACTGCATGTATGCAACATATCTGAAATACTGTATGCACAAAATAATGTTGCCATTCAATTTAATGAAGGTGGAAAAAAGGGTTTGGAATATTACATTTTTTGCATGTCATGTAGTTGCATTCGACAATGTACATTTACATTTATTCATTTAGCAGACGCTTTTATCCAAAGCGAATTTGGGGAATACCCATTTCTACAATTTTACTGTGAAAATGGCCAGTGATTCTCAACATGGCAAATAGTGTGGTTGTAAAAAGAAAAGAAAATCCTGTTTAATTTGCATGTCTGATGAGGTATTTCTTGGAAACACATAATTTGAATACTCCATTAATGCAAAACTGCTCAACAAGACAAAAACTCTCGTTAAATCAAATCAGACCTATAACGCCTAGACCTAAATAGACCTATATAGACCTAAATTCTGCAGCATTTAAAACAAACCACAATCATCACAGACCTTCAACCAACATGGCTGGAGTCGAACTGGCATCTAAACTAAAACACTGGAAAGCTGATAGTGTTCATAAGATCAAGGTTAAAGCATGTAGGAGTTGACAAACAGTTCGACATGCATACCATCGATGCTCTCTATGAATTTCAAGACATGTAGCCTTCTATCATCCTATTTTATTGTCATCTCGCTTAGCATCAATGTCATTCTTGGTCTTCCAGCAAACTGTTATATCCCGTGTGTGAAGGAAATGATTCAAGGACAGTGCACCGAAATCTTTGTTTTCAACCCGGCACTTGCTGAGATCATCTTCTGTAGTTCCTACATTTTTGTTATTCCACATCATTTCTTTCATTGCACTGAATGTTAACTTGGGGTGGTCTTTCTTGGACTGGTGCTGGTGGTCGGTCGGTTTCAGAGCTGCATCTGTGTGGCGCGATACTAAGGAGTTCTCAATCCTGGTACCTTCCTGAAGTTCAAACCCATGAAATACAGAACCACCATATCAATCATCAGATGGGTTCTGATCATATGTTCAAGCATATTAGGGACAATGAATAACATTGAACTTTATCGATTGATTTTGCCAAAATTTCCTTTTTTTTTCAGCATAAAACTATTCACTTGCTTGATGGTCCTGAAGGCTCTGCTGGTTCCTGGACCCGCTGATAACGTCAAGAAGAGAAACGGAGTGAACTGGGATAAACTCAAAGCTTTCTGGATCATTCTGATGGTGCTGGCATCTTCAGTGTTGACGTACGGTCCTACAACTCTCTCCTGCTTTATTATTTTATAGATTGGGAGAGGTTTCTTTTGTCCTGGTCCATTTGTTTGTGCCTTGGGCTCATGTCAGGGTTTGTGCATTCTTACCTCTATCTCAAAATAGCTGGAAAGCTGCCGTTCTGTTAACAGGTTTTAGATGGAATGGAATGCACATATTTACATATAAATGTCCACATGTCCAAATATCCATATCCTTATCTTTCATACCGTTTCATGCTTAATAAAATAATAATAAATATTTAGAAATTTCATTTTTGGGTTTGTGTCTAATATTGATTCCTGGTGAGTTACACAAATAAATGTTTTTACTGATGTAAGTGCAGAAACATAGTCAATATACGCACATTACACAGTAAGGATGGGCATTTTTCAAAAATATTGTATTTGAATATTTGGGCTCATAAAAACGGATAAACGGATATTTGTTTATTTAAACGACATTTAACGAGAAAGACGTTATTTTTTAATAATCAAGTTTTTGTCACCATTTCTGAACAAGCTTATGATTAGGCATTAGGGTTGTGCAATTAATCGCATGCGATTGTCAAGCGCATCTCGTCAGTAAAGCCAGTTTCGTGACAAGCTAGGCAATATCGCGTTCATAATCGAATGCGATTCATCTGCGATTATGAATGCGATATTGCCTAGCTTGTCACGAAACTGGCTTTACTGACGAGATGCGCTTGACAATCGCATGCGATTAATTGCACAGCCCTATTAGGCATTATACACAACAATGTTTTACAATGTTATACCAAAGTTTTCTTTTAATTGAAAACGTGTGTAAACAAAAAAACTATTATTTATATATAAAGACCAAAAGCATTCAAGCTCAAGCGCAGCAAACAGAAAAAATTAATCGTGGCACGTGTGCAGCAGTGGACCGCGCTTAATTTGTTTAAAATTTTACAATGTTTAAAATTGAGTAGAAAAGTGCGAGGTTTCTAAAAAAGGATGAATAGAGCATAGGCTACAACAAGGTTTAATCTGGCCGCAGAGGAACACAACTGGGATGCCTGAAATAAAGAGACGTAATCCCCGAAACAGAGCTTTACACTTGCGCAATACGGAAATATCTGCTAAGTGTGCTACTAAGTGTGCTACTTATCTTTGTCAACCTGGCAACCCTCTCTCCAATGTGGATAAACGCGCTTGCTTTCTGAAAACAGCGGTTAGCTTGCAGTTTAGCGATCTTCACTTCAATATTCTATTGTCAGAAAAGTGTAATTCATCAACTGTTCATTTACGACACACAGAGAGAGAGAGAGAGAGAGAGAGAGAGACTGTGTATGTATGAATTACCACCGTTTTGCCGCGTTTCTCTATTAACAGTTTGCAAACTCAATGCAACGAACCTTGGAATTGTGTGATGAATTATGTATGTATTGCTGGAGGTATAAGAAACAATGGTCAGATCTGCATTACCTAGAACTCTGTTTGTTTTTATGATTTGATGTCTCTCTCTCTTTTTCACACACACACACACACACACACACACACACAGAGAAATCTTTTTGACTATTGACTTGAGTTCCCGCAGAGAGCAAAGGATGACATCTTGTCAAAGTGATTTCCTTTTCCTGTCTTAATGGATGGAAGGGGAAAAAAGTGCTTACAGAGAAACTTTTCAGATTGCCAGCTAGTGCAAAACTGAAAACTTCCAACTACAATCAATGAACTTAATTTGCATTTCAATTAATGCTCATTTGGTTATCTTCCCCCACTTCTTTATGCTTCACTTCTTTAACATGAAAAATTACTTTGAGCCAATTAATTTCATATAAACTTTCTAGTCAACTCGAACACCATTTTTTGTAGTTTATGTCAAAAACTAAATTAAAACATCTGGAAATTAGTGTTTTTACATCAAAATGAATGACCAAATAAATAACGCACTATATTGACAATGCTAGTAAAATCCTTATAAATATATTGTGAATGTTCAAAATTATGTTACTGCAATCTGAGACTTCCAGTAATGATAAAATGAGGGAAAAATAATATTTAATGTGCATTCAGTTGCTTGAATGCTCTATAGTTTAGTTATTTTTAGTAATTCAGTCTATAGTTTCATATGTGGTAATGTAAGAGTCCTAAGCAGACAGCATGTTGACTAGCACACATTATTTCCACTATGGAAAATCTCATCTGTTTTCTCTCTCGCTTACACTTCAGATGGTCATTTATCAAAACATTGGATGTGACAGAAACAACCGGCTAGCATGATGAATGCACATGACAGACTGATGGATGGGTGTCACACAAGATCCACACACAGATCTCTTTTGACACACACAGGTGTCAAATCACATGACTTCTGAAATACTGCATGAATACAGCTTTGCAATGGCTGTGCACCTTTCAGCTTTCACATTCAATTTCTGAATTTGACAAAGAGGATAAAGAATTATAATATGGTTTTGAGTTCAATGAAGTAGAAATAAAATTCACTAAAAACCAATACATTTTGTCTGCTGTGGTGAATTTTTGCTTCCTGTCACTGTTTGAAATTCTAATTCAGCATCCAATTCAAATTTACATTGATGAACAGAAAAAAAGCCAATTATTAAACTCTGAATTCCACACAAACTGCATGTATGCAACATATCTGAAATACTGTATGCACAAAATAATGTTGCCATTCAATTTAATGAAGGTGGAAAAAAGGGTTTGGAATATTACATTTTTTGCATGTCATGTAGTTGCATTCGACAATGTACATTTACATTTATTCATTTAGCAGACGCTTTTATCCAAAGCGAATTTGGGGAATACCCATTTCTACAATTTTACTGTGAAAATGGCCAGTGATTCTCAACATGGCAAATAGTGTGGTTGTAAAAAGAAAAGAAAATCCTGTTTAATTTGCATGTCTGATGAGGTATTTCTTGGAAACACATAATTTGAATACTCCATTAATGCAAAACTGCTCAACAAGACAAAAACTCTCGTTAAATCAAATCAGACCTATAACGCCTAGACCTAAATAGACCTATATAGACCTAAATTCTGCAGCATTTAAAACAAACCACAATCATCACAGACCTTCAACCAACATGGCTGGAGTCGAACTGGCATCTAAACTAAAACACTGGAAAGCTGATAGTGTTCATAAGATCAAGGTTAAAGCATGTAGGAGTTGACAAACAGTTCGACATGCATACCATCGATGCTCTCTATGAATTTCAAGACATGTAGCCTTCTATCATCCTATTTTATTGTCATCTCGCTTAGCATCAATGTCATTCTTGGTCTTCCAGCAAACTGTTATATCCCGTGTGTGAAGGAAATGATTCAAGGACAGTGCACCGAAATCTTTGTTTTCAACCCGGCACTTGCTGAGATCATCTTCTGTAGTTCCTACATTTTTGTTATTCCACATCATTTCTTTCATTGCACTGAATGTTAACTTGGGGTGGTCTTTCTTGGACTGGTGCTGGTGGTCGGTCGGTTTCAGAGCTGCATCTGTGTGGCGCGATACTAAGGAGTTCTCAATCCTGGTACCTTCCTGAAGTTCAAACCCATGAAATACAGAACCACCATATCAATCATCAGATGGGTTCTGATCATATGTTCAAGCATATTAGGGACAATGAATAACATTGAACTTTATCGATTGATTTTGCCAAAATTTCCTTTTTTTTTCAGCATAAAACTATTCACTTGCTTGATGGTCCTGAAGGCTCTGCTGGTTCCTGGACCCGCTGATAACGTCAAGAAGAGAAACGGAGTGAACTGGGATAAACTCAAAGCTTTCTGGATCATTCTGATGGTGCTGGCATCTTCAGTGTTGACGTACGGTCCTACAACTCTCTCCTGCTTTATTATTTTATAGATTGGGAGAGGTTTCTTTTGTCCTGGTCCATTTGTTTGTGCCTTGGGCTCATGTCAGGGTTTGTGCATTCTTACCTCTATCTCAAAATAGCTGGAAAGCTGCCGTTCTGTTAACAGGTTTTAGATGGAATGGAATGCACATATTTACATATAAATGTCCACATGTCCAAATATCCATATCCTTATCTTTCATACCGTTTCATGCTTAATAAAATAATAATAAATATTTAGAAATTTCATTTTTGGGTTTGTGTCTAATATTGATTCCTGGTGAGTTACACAAATAAATGTTTTTACTGATGTAAGTGCAGAAACATAGTCAATATACGCACATTACACAGTAAGGATGGGCATTTTTCAAAAATATTGTATTTGAATATTTGGGCTCATAAAAACGGATAAACGGATATTTGTTTATTTAAACGACATTTAACGAGAAAGACGTTATTTTTTAATAATCAAGTTTTTGTCACCATTTCTGAACAAGCTTATGATTAGGCATTAGGGTTGTGCAATTAATCGCATGCGATTGTCAAGCGCATCTCGTCAGTAAAGCCAGTTTCGTGACAAGCTAGGCAATATCGCGTTCATAATCGAATGCGATTCATCTGCGATTATGAATGCGATATTGCCTAGCTTGTCAGTGAACTACGACTCTGTGTAGTAAATGCCGCTCCATCAGAAAGCAGGTGATGGCGATTTACTACCAATCACGGAACCGGCTTTACTGATGAGATGCGCATGACAATCGCATGCGATTAATTGCACAGCCCTATTAGGCATTATACACAACAATGTTTTACAATGTTATACCAAAGTTTTCTTTTAATTGAAAACGTGTGTAAACAAAAAAACTATTATTTATATATAAAGACCAAAAGCATTCAAGCTCAAGCGCAGCAAACAGAAAAAATTAATCGTGGCACGTGTGCAGCAGTGGACCGCGCTTAATTTGTTTAAAATTTTACAA
>NW_015506524.1:149315-163923 GCF_001515645.1 Sinocyclocheilus grahami
TTTTACAACGTTTAAAATTGAGTAGAAAATTGCGAGGTTTCTAAAAAAGAATGAATAGAGCATCTGTTAATAATCTGGCCGCAGAGGAACACAACTGGGATGCCTGAAATAAAGAGACGTAATCCCCGAAACAGAGCTTTACACTTGCGCAATACGGAAATATCTGCTAAGTGTGCTACTAAGTGTGCTACTTATCTTTGTCAACCTGGCAACCCTCTCTCCAATGTGGATAAACGCGCTTGCTTTCTGAAAACAGCGGTTAGCTTGCAGTTTAGCGATCTTCACTTCAATATTCTATTGTCAGAAAAGTGTAATTCATCAACTGTTCATTTACGACACACAGAGAGAGAGAGAGAGAGAGAGAGAGAGACTGTGTATGTATGAATTACCACCGTTTTGCCGCGTTTCTCTATTAACAGTAAAGCTGTGGCTTTAATTCCTTTAGAAACAATGATGCTACCAGCTCCTTGTTGTGAAAGATAATGTAGCTCTTGAGCGATTAAGCTATTTAGTTGATAAAACTGCGGGGCAGAGCTAAAAATGTTGTTCCTGAATGTCTCAGTGCAGCGTGATCTGTGTGAGTGACTGCACTTAACATCAAACTGCTTCTGTTTCACACAAATGCTGGCACAGACCTGCATGTTCGGCTAGAGTCGCTTTGAACTCGTGCATCTTCGGAAGCGGAGCTGCGAGGAAAGTTACAAAAAATTTCAAGCGCAGAAGTGCACAGGAAATAAGCAGCAGTCATATTTAAAGCAGTTTAAATTAATATTGAGTACTGATTGATGTTCACTTGGATTTTTTCCCCATCGAGGGGAAATAACTTAATACTCTGTCATTTATAGTAGTATGGTAAAATGTATATTTTTATTTATGTAACATTACGTTCAAAATAACTACTAAATGCCTTTGAAAAATAAAGAGAACAACAGGATGCGCTGCTTTAGCGCGTCTCGGTGTCCTTGATCATCTTTCTGGCGCATGCCACAAACATGAACCACAGCGAATACTTGTCTTTTAAAAGGCTTCATTTAGATTATTTGACGTTAAATGCATCATATAAGTCACTTTGGAATAAATCACAGTAGGCCTATGTATCATGATAAAAAAAGCGACTTTACAGTCTGGAAATACATTAGGCTATAGCAAATTATTTTGCGGAACCCCTATCACATTAAGAACCACTGGTCTACACAGAAGAAAGCCCTCTGCCCCGGTACAAGTTGTGTCGAGCTATTCATTAGTCTGTTTGATGAGAAAAATATGAAATGTAGTTGCAATAAAATGGGTAATTAATCCATACAACTGCAGCAGTGGAGGACTATTATTCTGCTGCGTGATACTGCGGAAGAACTGATGACGGCACAGTTTGATCTTCGGCTGACCAATCAGCAGAAAGGGGCGTTTAATTCCCGCCCGCATGTAGAAATCAAATATTCAAGCTGTTTATTCATTTTTCTACCCCTGAGTGAAAAAAAACAATTTAAGCTGAATTCTCTTTTCAATTTTTGGAAAAAAGAAACGATAAAGGAGCCGTTTTCTCATTTTTCTACTTTCAATATTAAATAAAAAAAACGAATGATACACGGATTTTGCTCAAAAAGTTGCGCCGTATATCATCAGCCTACAGTATACATTTCTAAATAAACTTCATTTGCATGCGTAATATAGATTTTTTTGGGTTTGAAAAATCAGAATTTGAATGCTGCATCAATGCAAAGCTGCTCAATATGTCAAAGATACCTCAACAAGTCAAAACGACATCTATACATATCCAACATGTTCAGCTGGAGTCACACTAGAAGTTAGCGACTGTGCTTTTGAAGAGCGACTGAAAATAAATCAAAGGACTTTCTTGTGAGTAGACATATTCTTTACAAATCTTTTACTACTTCTTTTAAAATAAGTTTATAAAGATTTATATTTTTTCCAAGTAATGTTTCAGTAATTGTTTTTTTTTTTAAACAGGTCAAAAAAAAGTCTAGGTATGGACATGTTGGAAAGGACAAACATCTCCGCTTATAGGGAATCACTTTTCTCTGTAAATAACACAATTTTCAATGATTTACACTCCTTCTTTATCACCACCGCATTTGGCATCAATATGGTCCTTGGTCTTCCAGCAAATTGTTACATCCTGTGGCTAAGCATGAAAGAGATGATTCAAGGACAGTCCACCAAAATCTTTAATGTCAATGGAGCACTCGCTGAAATCTTCTTCTGTTTTGCTGTTTGTTTTGCCATAGCAGAATATTTCTTTGACTGCATTGATTGTAGGCTACCATTGGTCTTTCTTGGACAGTTGGTGCTGCTTGGTCGTCCTCTGTTTCTGAGCTGCATCTGTGTGGAGCGCTATGTAGGGGTCATCCATCCTCTAATCTTCCTGAAGCTCAAACCAATGAAATACAGGATTGCTTTATGCGCCGTTGGATGGATTTTTATTATTAGCTCATGTGTAATCGGTACAACAGGTGCCATTCGACATTACAACTTACTTTTGCCAGAATTACTCTTCTTCTTCTTTGTAAAACTGTACAGCTGCTTGATGGTCCTGAAGGCTCTGATGCGTCCTGGGCCTGGTGGCGACGTCAAGAAGAGGAATGGAGTCAATCAGGACAAAATCAAAGCTTTTCAGATTATTCTGGTCTTGCTGGTCTTTTCAACACTAACATACGGTCCTATCTTTGTCTCTCTTGTGCTTTATCATATTTTAGATTTAGAGAAGTTTCTTTTATTCTGGTCCATTTCCTTGACCTTCGGGATCATGTTAGGGATTCTGTATCCTTTCCTCCATCTCAAAACAGTAGGAAAACCACTCTTTTGTTAACATAAAAAAAAGAAGTAGAAGAAAGAGAGAAATTTCTTGTCTAGCATGCGGCAAACTCTGTAAAAACTTCAGTTACCATTCAATAAAATGGAACCCTTTGAAAAAACAGTTAGTGAGACCATGAATACGCTTTTGATTATTCTAAATGTCGTTATCCTAGCGGAATATCTGAGTGGTTTTGCATATCTTCTGCACATCTTTGAATTGACCAGAAATTGGCACTTTCTTTTTAAAAAACAATGTTTTAGGTAAAGATAAACTTGCCTTCCTCTAATGACACAGAGTAGAAAATCTGAACGCTCAATTGGGCCATATTCAAATCTTAGTACATTTTTTGGGTCTTATTCCTCACCCATCAAACTGTGGACCAGGCTGACCAGCAATGAGACAATGATGATGTCACAATGTTATTTATACAGTACACATTTCTAAATACATTCACTGGCTACTTATTAGGTACACCTGTTCAACTGCTCGTTAATGCAAATATCTAACCAGCCATTCACATCCAGTAACTCAATGCATTTAGGCATGTAGACATGGTCACAACGATCTGAAGTTCAAACCAAGCATCAGAATGGGGAAGAAAGGTGATTTAAGTGACTTTGAATGTGGCATGGTTGTTGGTCCCAGATGGGCTGGTCTGAATATTTCAGAAACTGATGATCTACTGGGATTTTCACACACAACCATCTCTAGGGTTTACAGAGAATTGTCTAAAAAAGAGAAAATATCCAGAGAGCAGTGGTTGTGAGCAAAAATGCCTTGTTGCTGCCAGATGTCAGAGGACAATGGCCAGACTGGTTAGAGCTGATAGAAAGGCATCAGAAACTCAGTTAACCATTTGTTACAACCAAAGTATGCAAAAGAGCATCTCTGATTGAACACCACATCCAACTTTGAAGCAGATGGGCTACATCAGCAGAAGACCCCAATGGGTGCCACTCCTGTGAGGAAACTGAGGCTACAATTCGCACAGGCTCACCAAAATTGGACAATAGAATACTGGAAAATGGTTGCCTGGTCTGACGAGCCTAAATTTCTGCGACATTTGTATGGTAGGCTCAGAATTTGGCATAAACAACATGAAAAAATGGATCCATCCTTCCTTATATCAACTTTTCAGTGATATAAGATGATGGTGAAGTAATGGTGTGTGGGATATTTCTTGGCACACTTTGGGCTCCTTAGTACCAATTGAGCATTGTTTGAATGCCACAGCCTACCAGAGTATTGTTGCTGACTCCGTACATCCCACAGTGTACCCATCACTGTGGGTACACTGTGACGGTACCCATCACCATGATGGCTACTTCCAACAGGATAACATGCCACATGACAAAGCTCAAATCATCTCAAACTGGTTTCTTGAACATGACAAACCTTTGGGATGTAGTGGAACGGGAGATTCACAATATGGATGTGCAGCCAACAAATCTGCAGCAACTGCATGATGCCACCATGTCAATATGGACCAAAATCTCTGAGGAATATTTCCAGCACCTTGTTCAAGCTACGAAGATTTAAAGGGATAGTTCACCCAAAAAATTTTATTTGCTGTTAATTTACCGTTAACAATGTTGTAAACAATGTTTAGTTTCTTGAACCGACCAATTGTTTCACTTCATAAGACCTCAATATATCTTCAGGAGCAACAGCAAGGTGTACCTAATAACGTTGCTGGTGAGTTTAAGTTCCTTCTTCATTTGCATGCCTGATAGGAATTTTTTAGAACTGAAAATTAGAATTTGAATGTTGCATCAATGCAAAGCTGCTCAATGTGTCAAAAACATCTCAATAAGTCAAAACAACATCTTTATAGATCACATCCAACACTAGCTGTTAGCGACTGTGCTTTTGAAGAACGACTAAATGTACTTTCTTTTAAATGGACATATAAAACAAATCTAGATATGGGCATGTTGGAGATGACAAACATCTCAGCCTGTAGAGAATCGCTTTTCTCTGTGAACTCCACCATTTTCAGTGTTTTATACTCCTCTTTTTTCACCACTGCATTTGGCATCAATATGGTCTTTGGTCTTCCAGCAAATTGTTACATCCTGTGGCTAAGCATGAAAGAGATGATTCAAGGACAGTCCACCAAAATCTTGAATGTTAATGGGGCACTTGCTGAAATCCTCTTCTGTTCTGCTCTTTTTTTTTTTTTTGCCATAGCAGAGTATTTCTTTGACGCATTGATTGTTGGTTACCACTGATCTTTCTTGGACAGCTGCTGTTAGTCGGTCGTCCTCTGTTTCTGAGCTGCATCTGTGTGGAGCGATCAGGTGTTCTCCATCCCGTTACCTTCCTGAAGCTCAAACCCATAAAATACAGGATTGCTTTATGCGCCGTTGGATGGATTGTTATTATTAGCTCATGTGTAATCGGTAAAATGGGTGACATTAAATATTACAACTTTCTTCTGCCACAATTACTCTTCTTCTTCTTTGTAAAACTGTACAGCTGCTTGATGGTCCTGAAGGCTCTGATGCGTCCTGGACCTGGTGACGATGTCAAGAAGAGGAATGGAGTAAATCAGGACAAAATCAAAGCTTTTCGGATCATTTTGGTTCTGCTAGTGTTTTCAACACTAACACACAGTCCTATCTTTGTCTCTCTTGTGCTTTATTATATTTTAGATTCAGAGAAGTTTCTTCTATCCTGGTCCATTTCCTTGTTATTTGCGATCCTGTTTGGGTATCCTTTCCTTTATCTCAAAAGGGTTGGAAAATTGCTCTTTTGTTAACATTTAAAAAGTTTTCATGAAACTTTTCATCCAGCAGAGAACAAAATCTGTACAAATTCAATATCAAGGCTGTCTTGCTAAACCACTGAGTGGCAAACATAAGATTTCTTTCTTCCAAAGACATAAAACAGGATTAATAAAACTGACTGCTCTGTTGGGTCATATTCAAATCTTAGGACATTTTTGGGATCTTATTGTAGACATTTGTACTCTAGAATTTGTTTAAATCTGTTAATTTCGAGGATTGGGGCTGCCATACACATTGAAAACCACCACAGCAAACTATGAGTAAATACAATTCCTCACCCACTGAACTGTGAACCAGCCTGACCAATAACTTAAGTCAGAATAATTATTATTTAGACCAATCATACCTGACCAGTTAGAGACGCCTAAACCGATAATCTTGTCAGAAACCTTGACTCAACCACAGACGGTACTGCTGCTAATAGCTCTTTACCTGGAAAGTGACTAGCTTGTCCAAACAAAGTCTAATATTACTCATATATTACACTGGCTAAACTTCTCATTTTGCTGTGAATGTGGACAAAGTTGTTATAAACCTGACAAATGGGATTATGACAAATTGTTTTTTCATTTGCACGCCTAATATGCATTTTCCATGCTTCGCAAACTGAATTTGAATTAATGCAAAATTGCTCTGTAGATCTAAGACAAAAGTCATAATTCATAACTAAGCATTTTGGCAGCATATGAAACAAATCATATTCAGTGGACCTTCAACCTGAACCAAACTAATAATTGGCTACTGTGATTTCAAGTGTTTGGTGGACAACTTAAACACTCAGGGAACGAGGACACACTTCCTTGAGATGCTCCTGGTGAGAAAATATACTCAGAATTTACTTTAAAACTAGATAGCTGGTTTGTAATGTTTACTCATATGGTCCTAATACATCTTTATTCTCCCAAGAGTTTCATAAACTCTAGATAAGACCATGACAAACCTTTCAATGTGCCTGCCATTAACATACATAGTGAACTCCAGCGCATGCTACGTTTTTTCCTCCTATGTCGTCGCTGCCTCTCTCACCATCAACAAGGTTCTTGGTCTTCCAGCAAAGAAGTTTTGCATTTGTTTTTAACAAAAAACAAGTTTGACAAAACTACATAGTAGGGCTGGGCGATATGACGATACTATCGTATATCGACGATGTCTCGTAAGTATCGCGATGTCGATGTCAACAGTCAGGTAACAGACGATATCGACATTATCAAAAGAAAAAAAAAAGACAAATGATAAACCTAGTAAGTTGCAAAACATGTTTTACATAGACCCATAGTCACCATACAGGTCTTTTTGCATGCAAGAATGAAATAATTTAGTAGGAGGGTTGGGCATCGAAAAGTTATTCCAATTTCGGAAATCAGATCAGATGCATAAGGTCAGGAATCAAATTACTTGTTATAAAATTACATTTCGATTCTGCTTATCGATTTCTGTATGTACTTTTATTGTGATTTAAAAAGATTCAACTAAGAAGACGAAATAGAACTCACTTCTGCACTCGCGCGCTGTTTTCTGTGCTGCACACACACAAAACGCACGCACAAAAGCTGCCTCTTATATACGCGAATACTGGACTGAGCTCTCTTTCTCGCATTCTTACACATTCTAATGGACAAATACACACAGAATTATATCAAAGCATCCCATAAATTCAATCGGTTATGTCTTAAGTGAACGTAAAGAGTTGAGAAAGAAAACAAGGGTGTACTGTGCATTGACAGCAGCCGCTGCCGCCAGTCATTAATGTTAATTTAAAGAACGAAGGAAAAGAAAATCCCTCACTGATCTTGACTGAATCACTTTTGTAACCTCAGTTTATATTTTATTTGCCTATTGTTCGGCGCTGACTACTGTAATGGCAACGTGCATCTGTGTATGCGATTATTTTTGGAGCGTTCCAATATAATTTATCCTCATTTAGGGTATAGGCCTATTCTATTTTGATCTGCAGTTTAATAAAAGATCAACAGAAAAAAATACAAAAAGTAGCACTGCATGTGTTTCTGAATATTTATTTAAACAGACTGCATAATAAAAACCACAAACATGACCGGTATAATTAAAATACGCACTATCAGCGGCAGCGCACATTTCAGTGCAATATTTTTACAGATTTTTTATACCATGTATACAATATAATTATGTTTAATTAAGCTGATATATAGCACTATAAATTCTTAATTCATTTGCAACAAAACTATACATTTTTTGTTGCAAACGGCTAAAGACATTATAGTACTATATCTCAGCCCGCTCCGCAACATAAACGCGTTCGGATATTCGGCAGCCCAACACTGAATATTATATTATGGCCGTTGTATTTTGATTAATAAAGTAAAAATTATAAAATTACAATACAAAAATGAAATTTAATTTACCCTGCTTCTAAATAAATAAAGCAGGTATTTTTATTTTGGTGGTGGCAGGGGCGGGGCGTGGTGGAGTTGGGGCTTAGGTAGACGATATTTTCGGATATCGCCATATTTTTAAATGCGATTATCGAGAAGAAATTTTTGACATATCGCCCAGCCCTACTACATAGGTGAATTTTATGAACTTTAGGTTCTTCTAAATATCTGTATATGAAAAGGGTGTTGAAATCCTGCTCACAAAAGCAGTTGTGATGTAGCTGAGATTTCACAGATCTGTTGTGATTTATACTTTGCATTGCAAAGGTGACTCTTTGCCACTGTTGTGTAGTTTAACAGAGCACTAAAATCCCATCTGTCCCCTAGAGCCCTGACTTACCCTTTACTTCAAATTGTACCCTGGAGATGTCTGCATAAAAACATAGAGGTTACCCAAAAATGCCAAATGCATATTCATCTTGCTGCTTTTCTGAATAAATAAATAAATGCATAAAATATCTACTAGTAAATCATTAGGCTCCCTATAATATTTTGCAGTTATGTACCATTCTGGAACTGTCTAGAACTTTGCATCATGGTATTAGCTTTTGGTGTTTTGTTCCTCATTTGTAAATCACTTTGAATAAAAGTATCTGCTAAATTAATAAATGTAAATTTAAGAGTGCTGGGTAAACAGCAATCAAACAAGCTAACGTAATTCATACTGCAGTGTAGGGATGGTCGATATGGGCTTAAAAATGTATCACGATAATTTCTGATATTTATTGCGATAACGATATCAATGACGATAATTTAGGGAATCCTGTTTCTTTAGAGAAAAGTATTATCTTTCCTATTTTTACCCAAAATAGATACACACGTATTGTAATGACTTTAATTCATACTGGAAGCCGGAGAGCGCCCTTGCGCAGAAACTCCACATATGCATAGTAGAAGTAATGCTCCAGGAAGAAGTATCCAGTGATCGCTGTAGCTGAATAAAACGCAGATAGAGACATTTTAACTGAGGAAACCTGAAGACAATAAACATGCGATTGCACAAACTATATGGTATCTGTGTTTTCAAGCAATCTTGGGTATTTTTTATAAGGCTAGAGTATATTTATAATGCAATGCTAATCGACATAACCTTTATCACTGTATATAATGCTATAAAATAGTATGATTTCTGCCTTATTCTGTGATACGAAACCACGTCTGATCACAAAAATACGTTTTTCAAACACTTGACTGTTATGAAGTTAATAAGGAGAAAAAGCATGTCAATAAATTAAAATATCTTTGTTGGACAACAGGTTTGTAAACGACACATGTAAAACTCGCACACGTGCTACTGTAGTACATTTACTCAAGGCTCAGACCGATTTTTGTCGCACTGTACAGCCCTATCCAAACCTGTTCCAGATTGTAGAAGGAGCTGCTCAATTTCACGTCCACCTTCCTTCACGTCACTCCACAAAGTCACACACAGAAATATGTCAACACAAAGTCACAGCTCAGCCGCTGCGCATCTCCATTCAAACACAGCGGTGTTTCGTTTATGAACGAACAGTTTTTTTAAACGAATCTAGCGAATCAGTGATTCATGATTACCCATTCATAAAGACAGTCACTCTTGGATGAATAAGCCGTTCGAATGAATCAATTGAATGAATGATTCAGTGATAAAAATCAGTGACTTGCCGCCACCTGCTGGCAGTTTTAGTTTCATTTTCAAAGTATCTTTTCAGTTATTTAAATCATTTAATATTTCTATATTCAAAATTTTATATTTAAAACATTAATATCATCATGGATTTATGGATTTAATTGCACTCATTCCACTTCTGAACCTCATTAAATGTCTGAAAGTACATCAAACAACACTTTTGTGTTCTTCTGTGCCACCTCTACAAATTATTTTTGTTAATACTGATTTCATTTGATTTTTAACTTGTTTCTTATTCTACTCTTATTCTGTTGTTAAGCTTATAAAATATAATTTAAGAATTTGACAAAAGATGACATACTTTTAATAAAGTTAGAGGAGTCAAATATTACCTCGTAATGGGAAGGCTACTTTTTGATAACATTTTGGATTATTGATTAGAAGGTGCTCCTAAAATTTTGAACGTGCTCCTAAATTTTTTAAGTTAGGAGCACAAGTGCTCCTAAAAAGAAAAGTAAGCGTCAAGCCCTGCAAGGGGAAACCGCCCAAAACACATAAACAAATATGTTGAAGGATTCCTGTGATGTTTTTATCAACTGTTTGAACTCTCATTCTGACGGCACCCATTCACTGCAGAGGAGCCACTGGTGAGCAAGTGATGTAATTCAATTTCTCCAAAATCTGTTCTGATAAACAGGATGGGCTGTGGGGGAGTACATTTTCAGCAAAATATTAATTTTTTGGGTGCACTTTTCCTTTAAGAACACAATATATGCAGTCTGACTCTGATTACAGGCCTAATACGATTGAATACCTTTCCAACTGCATTTTCTTTTCTACAATCAGAGCCTGAAGCTGTTGCTGCTGAGCCTCCCGTTGCTTTTCAACCGATTTCAGTAAATTTCTTGCACCTATGGCCTGTATAATAATAATATGTCAAAATAAGTCATATTAATGTACATTACACAGATATGCACTGCTATTCATTTAAAAATGCAAGAACATACCTTCATTTTTTCAGTTTCGGCTTCCTTTGCTAGCTCATCCACAAGTTCAATAAGTCCACCTACAATTTTCTGAAACTGACCTATCTCTGTTTTAAAATAAAATCCAATGAATTATTGATCTGTACTGTGAAAAGAAGCAAAGAAATGCTGTTCAGTCTGCACGAGAGATAAACTTCACAATAAGACAAAGAACCAAATGAAAAACTCACTGTCAACGAAGTCCTCGCATTCCTCTTTGAGCTCAACGGTTTTCTGGCTCACATCAGGCTCGAGTACTCGCAGTTTGTTGAGTTCATCAAAATGAAGACCAGCTTCGGCCAACGGGTCTTTAGCCATGACCAGAGGACCTAAAACTGCGTTTGGAACTCGATAATAGCTAAAAAATCACAAAAATACACAGACGAGCATCATTTCATGTCGTTAAAAGTGACGAAAAACATAAGTAACAGTGCCCATATGTCACCAGATCACAACAAGCTAGCTTACCGATTAGCTAGTTAGCTGGTTAATTGGAACTACCACTCTCGTTACATTACATAAACCACGCAAACTTTGGTTAAACACACCGATGGAAGAAAAAAAATAGTACACTTCACAAATGTCGCTTTGTTGCTGGCAAGGTCTGGTTGCTATTGAGATAGATAAACGAAAACAGACCAGCTGGGAACTTTAGTATCTTGATAAACATTGTTGAAAAGAAAAATACATTCCACATAATTATCCCCTGAAATTATTAGACCGAATGAGACGTTTAAATAAAGTAAAACATCCAACGACTGATTTAAACCTGCCTGGCTTTGACTTGATTATGTGGCACTCCTGCTGGACTGACTCTGACTGACTGACCGCCTCCTCGCATCTGTCTGACGGCGAGCCACCTCATGATGAGACAGAGGGGTGTACAATAGCATTTTGATTATTTATTTGTGACATCTTACATTTTTGAAAATGAAAGAAAGCGTGATTATATATATTACAGCTAGAAATAATTATGTATAATTGTAATGATGAGAGATCGCGGTAAAAAGTGTATTTACGCCAAATATTTCACACCATACTCCCCTCCTGATATTGTAAACGCCCGTATATGAACTCTTCCTGCAGTTCCACATCTGACCAGTGCGGTGTGTGCGAGGGTTCGGATGAAATGCTAAACTCTTGTCAAAAACACCAGAAGAAGAGGAAGCTGGACCACTTAAGGGCGCCAAACTATAAAAATATGTAAATCTTTATATTTCATATCTATACTCGTTAGGTTTAACATACAAAACATATGCTGTTTATGTTTAATGTTCGCTTTTTACCTCCTGATTGAGAGCTTGACCATCTCTGTGGGTAAGTTAACCGGTAAAACGTACAGTCATAATAATGTCACCATCATTTGTAAACAGCTAACGTTAGTTGCAGCTGGTTAGCAACCCAGTAGTTGCCTGTTTAGCCTGGCTGACATGAAATAATAACCAGAAAATATATATTTTTAAATGGAACAGTTGCTTTATATGGCCAAGATGAAATTCTGATGTACTGTAATGTAAATCAATTACATTTTAATAATAAACATAAAATGCATCTAAATTTCAGCTGTCAATTTAACTTATATCTCCCAATAATTTGTCTTAGTAAGATAATATTTAGATGTTTAGTGTTATTATCAAAGCTCTGTTTTTATAGTGGGGATGCAAAACATAATGCAATGCAATATAATTGTTTTGCTATTATACTAAGGCCTCTTACATACTAAAATGTATGAACCATCAATCAGACAACAGAAGGCACCTGTACAGCAAGTTTTTTTTCTTCTTCAAAGTTTTGATCATGTTGATCATTTAGAGCAGTGGTCTCAAACTCAATTCCTGGAGGGCCACAGCTCTGCAGAGTTTAGCTCCAAACCACCACTGCTTGGAGGTTTCTAGTAATACTGGAGATCTTGATTAGCTGGATCAGGTGTGTTTGATTAGAGTTGGAGCTAAACTCTGCAGAGCTGTGGCCCTCCAGGAATTGAGTTTGAGAATTGATTTAGAGGCTATTGAAATTCATGTATCAAATATGAGACTGTTGGCTTTATAAGTGTAAATGTCATTTCAGATGCTGACAACTCAGAACCATGCCTCTGTCAACTCAGTCCCAAGCAGACATTGACCAGTACATTCTGATAGCCAGTTTGGATAACGCAAGGAATCTGTCCAACATCCTGAAAGCCATCTCTTTCAGGGACCATGCTATCTTCAATGCTACACAGAATGGGTTAAAAGTCACTGTTGAGGACTCCAAATGCCTTCAAGCCAATGCATTCATTCAGGTTGGCGTTGGAGGACAGTGTCTTACGAGTTCGGTTGGTTGACAGCAGTTGGGTTAATCCGTGTATTTGTGTGTCTGATTCCTCAGGCTGACATCTTTCAAGAGTACATAATCAAAGAGGATGCAGTTGGCTTTCAGGTTAATTTAACTGTTCTCCTGGACTGCCTCACCATCTTTGGGGGAAGCACAGTCCCAGGTGTGTATCATAATGATAATCCAGTCCTTCTTTTGGAAAATTAATAAAAAAAACTTTTATTTTACCCTTAAGGTGTGTGCACCGCCTTGAGAATGTGCTACAATGGCTACGGATATCCGCTGACTTTGTTCCTGGAGGAAGGTGGTGTGGTCACCGTATGCAAGATTAATACACAGGAGCCGGAGGAGCCCATAGACTTTGACTTTTGCAGCACAAATGTAACCAACAAGGTGATTCTGCAGTCAGACAGTCTTAAAGAGGCTTTCTCTGAGCTTGACATGACCAGTGAAGTTCTGCAGATTACTATGTCACCAAGCCATCCTTACTTCAGGTGCAGTAACAGTGCACACAACAGATCATCATGTATTGTCAAGTCAAATTTAATGTCAATAGATATTCATTATTTTCCTTTTCATTTTAGATTATCCACATTTGGGAATTCTGGAAACGCTCATTATGATTATCCCAAAGACTCAGACATGATGGAGCTGTTCCAGTGTACTAAAATACAGACCAACAGGTAGGAGGAGCTTCTGTTTTTGACTGCATTTCCCATCAATCGGAGCTCTGTATGACTTCACAAAACAACAGCCTTATGCTTATAGATGTACCTCTGAGGCATTCACATGTGGTAAAAGAACAATAAAGAGTCGCTGAGATTCTCTTGTTTATTCTCAAAGGTATAAGATGTCCCTGTTGAAACCCTCTACAAAGGCCTTGGCTCTGTCCTGTAAAGTCTCGGTGAGAACTGACAGTCGAGGCTTCCTCTCTCTACAGTACCTTGTGAGGAATGATGACGGTCAGATTTGTTTTGTGGAATACTATTGCTGTCCGGATGAAGAAGTGGAAGAAGAATAGATTGGAAAAAGCCATTGTTTTTGTTTTGTTTGACATTTAGTGTGCACTGACCTGCTGGTTCCTTTATCTGATTCTTTATCTGATTAATTTATATATGAATATTTCATGAACCACAAATATTTGAAGAGTTCAGATGCAAAAGCCTCTAAGTGCCATCTGAAATGTTCTTCTAAAATTACCATTTTTATCAGGCTCCTATGTTTAGGTTCAGTCATTTTACTTTAATGGCAATGTATAGGTCCTTTGCTATTCCATTAAAGTGAAATAACTGAACATAAATATAGGAGCCTGATAAAAATGCTCGTTTTAGATAAACCTTTCAGAGGGCACGTAGAGGCTTTTTCATCTGAAGTCTTCGTAGAGCTTATTAGAAGTTTATAATAGTTAAAAAAAAAAATTTATTGAATTTGAGACAATACTCTGTGTGATCGGCAGGGGGCGGCAGAGAAATGCTAATTAGGCGACTTCATATAATATTATTAAGAGCCCGATATTGGTTTAATATGTTAAAGATACACAGGTTAGTTTAAGCCTTTATGCTGTTTTATTTAATATACGACTAAAAGACAAATATTTATATATATATATATATATATATATATATATATAGATATCTGTCCACACA
>NW_015506524.1:165519-169514 GCF_001515645.1 Sinocyclocheilus grahami
GCTCGGCAGGAACTGAAGTCGCAGGCACGCTGAGATAACGAAAAGCAAGCCGATAAGAGTTTCAGAAAGTGCCTGGACATACCGCACCACCACCGAAGTGGGTCGTCGTTAGAGGAATAGACGGTGCGAACGGGATCACAGCACCGGCGGGTTGTAGTGAATGACGTGATTGACATTTGCTAGCTTTGGCCAGCCTCTAAGCTAACACCTACGTGCCTGTATTGAATATGATTACGCATCGCTCCAGTAGAGTTATTGTAAGAATTTGATATTACACAGTTTACACACAACTTTTCCATTTCCTTCTAATTCAAAATAATCCCACACCTTCTCGTCTTTCGCGTGGTCATTTTTGAACTCGCCGCAACTGACACAAAGAAAACGCATGAGGTCTGAGGTAAAAATGTAGTTTCCGCCCAGATAAACTTTTAAAAATAATTTTTCAATTTTTCAAACGTTTTATTTTAACTTATTTAAAATGTTTTAAATGCAATGTTAAAATGATGGTATTTGAATGATAAAATTATGGTTTTGTTTTTCTTGTTTTTTTTCTCTGTCGTGTAATTGACTATTGTTTTCAGTGTCGACTAGTAGGATCTGTACCGTTTAGTCGACTAGTCGACTAGACCCACACATCCCTAGTTTACATAAGCAGTTACAAAGTACGGCAGCGTTTTGCTTAAGCTAGTGTTCATCTTCTCTTTTTGTCAAGTATATATGGACAAAATCAAATATATTTGAAGGCTATTTACAAGGGATGAACTGAAATAAATTCTTGGCCTAAGCCAAACAAAATGAAACACTGGGCTGAAGTCCGAACGCGGTTTTTCACGTTTTCCCCCCCATTTTGCTAATTTTTTTCACCATTGCATAAATGAAATGGCCAAAATTAGCTTTTTATTGTTTTGTCTTACTTTTCAAAGAAAAAATCATTTACAAAACAAAAATGTTAATGTTTACTTAACACTGAACATTTTTTTAATATTCTAGTAGACATTATACCAATAAAACACAATTTAACTTAAAATTAAGTTAGTGAAATATTTTTTGGCCATTTTTAGACCCCCTTCTCAGGGCTCGACAGTGCGACCAACTACTGCGTGCGACTATGAAATTTATTTTAGGAGCACCAGTGCGACTGACCCGATCATCATCATACTTGTGATTGCGCTCAGGGAAGCTTCAAAGCTTTCTACGTGTTTTTGCAGCGTCGAGTAATGTATCAGACATATCTCACCAATCCTTCATAAGCAAAGTGTAGACAGGGTGTAAATAAGAGATTCATCACACAGTGTAGAGAGCTTCGTTGATTATAAATGTGAGCTCGCGATGAACTAAGATGATGAGTGACAGCTTTGAATGATTTTTAAGGGAGTTTGTAAATGTGATAACTGATTTAATACAATACAATTCAATAAACAAGAAGTTAATTTTAAGTTACTTACATTGTCTGACTATAACACTATTGTCTGATTTTGCTCTATTTCGTTGTATTTCGAAATATTTCGAAAATAGTTTAAAAACAAAGTCACAGCTCAGCCGCTGCGCATCTCCATTCAAACACAGCGGTGTTTCGTTTATGAACGAACAGTTTTTTTAAACGAATCTAGTGAGTCAGTGATTCATGATTACCCATTCATAAAGACAGTCACTCTTGAATGAATAAGCCGTTCGAATGAATCAATTGAATGAATGATTCAGTGATAAAAATCAGTGACTTGCCGCCACCTGCTGGCAGTTTTAGTTTCATTTTTAAAGTATCTTTTCAGTTATTTAAATCATTTAATATTTCTATATTCAAAATTTTATATTTAAAACATTAATATCATCATGGATTTAATTGCACTCATTCCACTTCTGAACCTCATTAAATGTCTGAAAGTACATCAAACAACACTTTTGTGTTCTTCTGTGCCACCTCTACAAATTATTTTTGTTAATACTGATTTCATTTGATTTTTAACTTGTTTCTTATTCTACTCTTATTCTGTTGTTAAGCTTATAAAATATAATTTAAGAATTTGACAAAAGATGACATACTTTTAATAAAGTTAGAGGAGTCAAATATTACCTCGTAATGGGAAGGCTACTTTTTGATAACATTTTGGATTATTGATTAGAAGGTGCTCCTAAAATTTTGAACGTGCTCCTAAATTTTTTAAATTAGGAGCACAAGTGCTCCTAAAAAGAAAAGTAAGCGTCGAGCCCTGTGTGCTACTGTAGTACATTTACTCAAGGCTAAGACCGAGTTTTGTCGCACTGTACAGCCCTATCCAAACCTGTTCCAGATTGTAGAAGGAGCTGCTCAATTTCACGTCACTCCACACAGTTGCACACAGAAATATGTCAACAACTAGACTTTATCGTTATCTACTGTAGTACATTTACTCAAGGCTAAGACCGAGTTTTGTCGCACTGTACAGCCCTATCCAAACCTGTTCCAGATTGTAGAAGGAGCTGCTCAATTTCACGTCACTCCACACAGTTGCACACAGAAATATGTCAACAACTAGACTTTATCGTTATTATCGCGGGAAGACGAATTCTTATCGTGTGGAGAATTTTTACCGGTATATCGCAAACGATAAGATATCCCTACTGCGGTGTAATTTGAAATCTCACACCACATTTGCATACTAGTTTCTTCCATATCCTACTTCCTTCAAACACATGAGATAACCAAGGCTTTAGGCATTTTTACCATTAATTTTTTTTTACTTTTTAATACACTCTTATTCTTCGATGCAGTTGAATTATAAAACTGTGCAATAGGGTTGTGCCGATAGATGATAGTATCGTGTATCGACGATAGTCAGATATATCACCTGTGGCTGATGCCACAGACGATAGCAAGACGATTATTATTATTATTATTATAATTATTACTATTACTAACCTGCTAATAATATCAAAGGCTTAATATTAAGGCTTATTTGTTCCATTATATTTATTTTTCCGCGTTTTAACAGTGTTGCGCATTATAACCAATCACACACAATTATGTTATGCTTATGAATGCAATGGCCAATCAGAGGCGTTCAGATGAGTCATCGCTGAAACAGTGGTTTCGTTGTTCAGCACGCGCTGACTGAATTATGACTCGCAAATTCTTTCATCATAAACAACAAAGTGCAGATGTACGTGCAATTTAAGTATGAGATTTATTCATCATATAGTGTAGATAGCTTCACTGATTTTAACGGGAATGTATTTTAAAGTGCACAAACTCGCGCTAGACTGAGCTTGTGATGATGTTCTTTGGTAATGTAAATGTTCTTTGCTCATTTTCTGTAGCTGATTTTTGAATAACTGAGATAATATAAGCACTATAATTAGTAACTTACAATATTTCTATTGAATTGTTATCATGTTAAATACAAATTCAGTCACATTATAACGGCTGTTTTTAGCCTTACGCTGGAGTTGGTTCACTTTCCGGCAATGAAACTAAGTAAATAAATAATTAAAGGGGTCATATGATGCGATTTCAAGTTTTCCTTTCTCTTTGGAGTGTTACAAGCTCTTGGTGCATAAAGAAGATCTTTAAAGTTGCAAACACTAAAGTCTCAAAACCAAAGAGATATTCTTTATAAAAAGTTAAGAGTCAGCCACGCTTACCTAACACGGCTCGTTCTAACACGCCCCCACATATCTACGTCACTATGTGGGAAGATTTGCATAACGCCGCCCAAATGTTCACGCAAAGAAAGAAGGCGTAACTTTTATTCTCGCTGTAGTATTGTTGACGCTGCAGCCATGTCCTGAAGACGCTGTGTGCTTCGTTGTGAAAGCAAAACTACTTTGTTTGGTCTTCCAAAAGAGGACGATATCCGCTTCGTCATGCCTGGAGCTGATCCGTGCTGGTCGCTGAGGAAATACATCAACTTTCACCGTGGACAAAGCAGAGTCCAGCCCACCTCCGCTCACTCTATCCCGGCCTCAGTGCACGATAAGCCGGGGCTTCCACTCACGCTAGGCCGCTGTGTTTTTCGTTG
>NW_015506524.1:169648-174815 GCF_001515645.1 Sinocyclocheilus grahami
GTTTACGCGGCATGATGCAATGCAACGCAACGCGTAAAAAGACAGTATAAGTCATTATAATCAGTAATTATGTCCCCACTGGATGCAACAAATGCCTTGTTTGTAATGGGTTTTAATGTTTTTGTCTCGTCGCTCCGGCCGGACACGGCATCAACAGTATGTGAGGGGCATAACATTGCCGTCTCACGCTTGAGGTATTCGGCCAATCACAACGCATTGGATAGCTGGTCAATCAGAGCACACCTCGCTTTTTCAGACCGATGAGCTTTGTAAAAATCAACGCGTTTCAAAAAGGCGGGGCATAGAGGAGAAACAATAATGTACAGTATGTGGAAAATAATGTTTTTTTTTTACTTTAAACCGCATAAACACATTTCATTACACCAAATACACTGTATGTTCATACATACATACATAATGTTCTTTTTAGCAGCATCATATGATCCCTTTAAATAAATTAGCACGATAATATCGTATTGGTGATCTCACAGGCTGACGATAGGACGATATGAAAATTGAGCATATCACCCAACACTACTGTGCAGAGATTCATTATTCAACACATTATTCTTCACTCTGACAGATTTAAAGTACAATCAAAGACATTCTAATGTCCAGTATATGAGTGTTTAATGATGTAATTATTAAGTAATGAGTCAGTGATTATTCCATTCAAAGTTTGTCATCATTTTCGAGTCATCTATCAGAGCCATCATAGTCTTTCTGAATCTCACCCACATGTGCTTCTTTTGCCTGCTACATTATAATGAAGCCAAACCCTCACTGAACACCAGGAGAGTTTTAGTATCTGTCACCTAAATGCACACAAGCAACTCAAAAGATATTTGTTGTAGCCTACTTCTATGCTGCTTGTCTTTAATCTTGACAGTAAGAAATGTGACTACTTTGTATTAAAAAGAACAGTTTGGACATTAGCTATAATAAACTCCTTTTGTGTTCAAGAAGAAAGTGTTTTTCTATACTGAGAAAAGATCTGCCTCAGATCATCAACACTCCAGCCGTCCTACTGACAGCCCATTTCATGAACTTACAGATGCAGTCAGAAAGGCACTTGCTACCTGCTGGGTCTGAACACCATACAGCTTCACTGCAGCACGCTGGGATTGAACTCATTTCAATCAGTGGCAGTGCTGTACAAGCTGCTGAACCTTTCCCAGCTCCCTACACCAACTTTGGACAATAGTGCTAATAGTGCTTTGGACAATAGTGCCTAAATCCAGTGATCTACCAACCAAGACAACAGTTCTCGACACATCACATTCTCGACATGAAGATGGTTCTAAAAGGTTAAAGGGCCTTCAAGATGCTTGAGGTTTTATCCAAATGATCTTCAAAAAGAGAAAGCAATCCTAGGCCTGGGCGATAAAACGGTATCGATATTTATCGACGGTACACCTTCTTCGATAACAATGTTACAAATGTTCGATATAGCGCACGATATAGGCACCTGCTCTGAGTGACACAGACAGCACACACAAACATGAACACATGCTGAATTGAGTGCTGTGCCTGCCTGTGATGAGGAGATTGTGAATAAAAAATATGAATAGTAGTCAAATTTAAAATAAACATTTGCATTTGAATGCAAAAATAGTACAATCAAATGTTAGGTGTGCGTCAGGGAGCGTCATTAGTGGAGCTTGAGATGCGGTGATGATGATGTAAGTGACGTTGTTGCATTTTAATGTTTTGTTAGTCTAGCCCACAAGACGAGCAGTTGCTGCATTATGCATTCAAAATATTAGAGAAATATAGAAGTTAATGTGGAGACAATCTTGATTAGGTTAAAACCGAAACCAAGCCATTCACACAGATGCATATTCAGCGCATTTTTAGACGGACAAATATGACTGCTGCACTCCCGTCTCACACAAGAGATGTAGAAAGCCATGCAAAGTTAAAACCGTTTAAACTTTTAGAAAACATGTCGCGAATTTGTGGAGGTTTATTCCTTTTCCTCTTATGTTTTTAAATGCAATCTGAGTGAATGGTGCGTCAGCTCTTTGGATTAAGCAATGAATAAATACATGATGCTGTTTTGTTCATAATTGTTTATGCAATTTACGAAATTATATTTGATTTATATGAGTTAATGTAGATGTAATGCACGTTTTTTTATAGACTTATTTCCTTGTGTTTACAATTTAAATGTGCTGCATTATTTTGCTCATTGCGCACTCCTGTGGCCTCGGGAGACAAGACAAAAGTTCCCTTAAAACCTATTTAATCTGCATATAAAACATTAGAAATTAGATATTTGTTAAATTTTTATTGTGTGTTTGACTGTTAAAACAAAAAATATTTTTTGTTTGTCTCAATAAATTGGGTTAATTTAGAAATGCAGTGGTTAAATAAAAAAAAAAAATTATATTTCTCTGTTTTAAAAAAGGTTTTAAAAATGTCAATAATTATCGATACCGAACGATATGGAATATTATATCGTTGATACATTTTTTAGCTATATCGCCCTGCCCTGAGCAATCCCATGCAAAATGAGTGAAATGTTAATTAGAAATACATTCAATACGAAAAACTATTCATTGGACAGACAGTCCCACCCTAAACTCTCACCATTGGTTGAGGAAATGTCGCTCTGTCAAGGTGAATGTGCAAAGAAACAGAGCAAATGTTATGATTGAGTCTCAGTGTTAATATTTCTTATGATCAACTAGGGGTTGCACCAACTAATCGACTTCAAAGCACTGCTATGATGCTTTAAGCTTGATGTCGACTAGTCGCTGATCCTATAGATTTTCATTTCCAGCGATATCGTTGACATGATTGCAAAGATATTATTTAAACTGAGCTGGATGTTGACATCACTGAATCCAATGATGAACTGTCTTTAACTGAAAAATGAGTGTTTACTATTGTCATTTTGCATTATTGACACACTATTTTCCTAATTAATGCTGTTCAGTTGCTTTGACACAATCTGTATTGTTAAAAGCGCTATATAAATAAAGGTGACTTGACTTGACTTGACTTCCACATTTACGCTCCGTTTCCAAACAGTTAAAATGACAAATAAATGCATACTCTGAAAGTGCTCCACAAGACATGTGTGATTATATTACTGGATGTTCGAAATTGAACGGGAGA
Source organism: Sinocyclocheilus grahami (assembly GCF_001515645.1). Taxonomy (NCBI): domain Eukaryota; kingdom Metazoa; phylum Chordata; class Actinopteri; order Cypriniformes; family Cyprinidae; genus Sinocyclocheilus; species Sinocyclocheilus grahami. The sequence goes on from NW_015506524.1 coordinate 172,772, forward strand.
ATGCACGTTTTAAACAGCTTATTGCACAGGTAAATTAATCACTGTTCTAATCTAATGCGCTGCTGCACTGTAATGCCACACACATAGGCTACAGACTCGTACATCACACGCAGATCGCGCTCACACAGAATCATTCAGCGCGGAAATGTATCGTCAACCCTGTTCTGTGATTTCTCAGTAAAATAGCTTAGAAACTGGAAAGTTCAAACATATATTTCTTAATAACTAAATTCCACAGCTTCACTACTAGTAGAGAGACGCTGCCAGGTAGAATTAATTCACACACGCAATCGCTCTCACTAATGCATTCATATTAATGTAATCTTAACTATGCTACTTTATCTGTATCTGATTTAGAACGAGCAGAAATCTGTGAGAAATATAACGACCCAAAGACAAAAGAACTGATAAAAATGAGCTGTTATAGGAGCAATAGCCATGTGGGCAGCGCTGTGTCATATGCCATAGCTGTGCACAAGGTGTTTATCACAGCTTCAGACTTATATGGCCATTAATGACGTCATCAGCGACTAGTCGACTTCGACTCGACTTTCATCACATAAAAGTCGACGTCAAAAAATCAGAAGTCGTTAAACCCCTAGGATCAACCTACTTGCTTGTAGCGGTCTCTGAACAGAGAAAGTGTTTTAACATCCAAAAAATTACACACATCACCATTAAAGAGATCTCTTTTGTGATTTTACTGCCCTATGGGACTGCTTTCTTGCTAGTTTCATTGCTGCCACTGCTGGCATCAAGTAACAAGCTATCCAGAAAATGTTTGAGCTTTTCTTTTGAATTCACAGAGGGTGTCTTCTTTTCACTTTCAATCCCAAAGCAAAGTTGTTGTTATTGCAGTCTAATATTACAGTGTAAAAAAACAACAACAACAAGAAAGGCATTATGGAAGTACAAAAACATAAGGCAACCATTTTCCAGCCATTTATTTAGTCATCTGAAGTAGTTAAAGGTAGGGATGCACGATATATCGGCCACCATATCGGTATCGGTCGACTGATCTTAAAATGTCAAGTTGCCATGGCTTAAAATATGATTTTAACAAATACCGAACTAAACAACTAAAAAAGAGCATGATATAAACTGTTCCCTTTATTTTTTTTTATCATTTCATGTTTATATTTTCACTGTTTTCTATGAAAAATTTACATGTAATGGAGAACACAGTGACAAAAACTCTCGGCTCCCTAAAAAAAAAAAAACACTAGAAACAGGGATAACAATCAACTAGCCACCAATTTCAAGTACAAGAAAAAAGCATCATGACAATAAGTTATGCAATGAAATCAATGAAATAAACAACAACAACATCGTGCAGGGATGGCTACCTAACTACAATATACATTTTACTGGCCAATTTGAAATTTAAAAAAGCACTAACCCAGCTGACCTGCTATGATTGCTGATTTGAATCAGAATATCTCATGACAGAAACAAAATAGTAGTAGGCAATAAAATTTACTAGATGGATGGATGGATAGATAGATAGACTCTGAAAACTACAGAAATCAAGTAGAGAATTTTTTTCAAGTAAATAATATTTGTATTGTCATATTTTTAACATCATGTTCAGGTTAAGGAATGAACGACAGCATGAGAACTGAATGATTGGATTTTGCCGCGCAAATTTGCTGAACAACGGTAAATAGGCTGCGATATAACCGCAATTTTATAGTGTTTCTGTGTACATTTCATCCAATATTTTTTACTTCTTAAGTTTCTGAATAAGAACAAACAAACAAAACAGCTCATTAAATAATGTTAATATCGTGTAAGACATTTCAGAGAGAATATTGCTAGTTACCTTGTCTAAAGTTGCTTCGTCAACGAAAATATTTCCAAGATAACCAATTTCCAGGATCAAGTTAATCCAGGATCTGATTGGCGTCTCCAGCAACACAGTACTCAATGAATCAGTGTTTAGAATGAACCGACTGAGTAAACGGACCATGACTCATAACTCGTCTTTGCTGGAGGCGGGCCAAGATGGCGACTGTGTAACATCCATGTGCTGAAGCTCTGCACT
>NW_015506524.1:175250-193430 GCF_001515645.1 Sinocyclocheilus grahami
TTATATATATATATATATATATATATATATATATATATATATGAAACATGAAAATAAAAAATGCCTATGAATCAAAAGGTGTCTTTACACAGCCGAGTTAAGGCTGCTCTGTGCCTGCTCAAAATTCAGTGTCAAGAGACAATCCTGCATCAAAGCCAGACTAAATTATACCAGCTCAGACACACCTCAGCCCCTATACAGTTGTAATGGCAGTGTAAATGCATTCAAGCCACATCTGAGCATCATTAAACGTTCTGTGTAAAGACACCTAAATGCCACTTCAGAAGCACTTCTGTGCCACCTTTGCTGTGCAGATTTAGCAAAAGATGGCAGCATGCAGGTCACGTATTTCTGAGTGTTAGTTGACACTGTATCGTCATAAAAGTTTTGGTCTACTTTGGCTGTTGTTTGCTTGTATTTGGAGGTTGATCAGTATTATCCATTCAGCACACGGATGGAGAGCGTCGGAACAAACACGCACCATCTGTCCCTGCCATAAAGAGTAAAGTTTCAGCAGAATCTCTGTCATGCAGGCTGGTTTGCTGACGAGGTCAAGCTTTTCCTCATGAAACATTTGGGATCGTGTGTTTAACCTTCGGTAGGAGTAAGACAGGTTTATATCAGAGATGCACAACAGACATTTGTGAATAAAAGCAAATACTATGTCTTTAAATTGAACAAACACTATGCTCTTCTTCTTTGCTGAAATTATTGATTTAAATGTTTCATTTACACAAAATCAAATCTGTTGTAGTAGCAACATCTCTCATGTTGACTTAATAGCGAATGTTTTATTATAGATCAAATAATTATTATGAATTAGAAAGTGTCTAATGGAGATTTTACGTTTTGTTCCTAAATAAATCAGTTGCATGAAATATTCAACGACTTACTTGTTTCGTCACTGAATGTGGATATTTGAGTAAATCAGTTGAGTAACTAATTCAATGATTCACTCATAAACACAGTCATGTGTTTTGTACCTAAACAAATCAGTTGTTTTGAACGAATCGGCTGAGTAAATGATTCACTGATTCACTCACACACAATAGACATTTAGGAATAAAAGGCCCTTATTGAACAAACAAACTAATTATTAATTAGTTTAAATATGTTTCATTTACACAAAACCAAATCTGAGATTTTGTAATAGCATCATCTCTTATTTTAATGTAATAGCAAACACGTCATTTAAGACTGAATCATTCCCATGAATCAGAAAGTGTCCATTTCAAAGTGATTCACTCTGATTCAGTGATTCATTCATGTCACCATTCCAAAATGTTCACGGAAACCTCCACTGCATTTATTTTACTAAAAATACATGTAGATAAATTTTTTTTGTTGTTGCTGTTTTTTCATTTAGTAAAAAATCTTGAATGATTTTAACTAGATTTTTTACTTACATTAAACATTTTCAATCTAACTGACAACGATGGCTGAATAATAACTATATATATATATATACACACAGTATATATATATATATATATATATATATATATTGTACTTTTTATCTTTATTGCCCAGCCTAGACACTTTTCAGTGGACAAATATTGTAGTGTGACAACAGAGAAAACATAAAAATAAGCACAATAATCATCTGCTTCCCCTCTGTGATCATAATTCGTCTGCTTTTAGAGGAGAATATATTATATAAATATATAATGCAATGGACCCTGTTTGTTGTGGCACAAATCTAATCTCACTGTGAAATGAGAACAATTTCCAGCAACAAGAGCACATTAGAGCAAAGTAGTGTGACGGAGTGTGTTCAATGATGACTGGAAAAGAGCAAATAAGAAAAGATGGGAAGCATTCAATCGCAGTACATAATATGTTATTTATTATTATAAAAAGCATAGTTATGCTTCTAAAATGTGATTGCATGAGCCACATTTTGATGTTACAGTATTAGTTATTAAAACATTGCACTACTTATGCATCAACTGAATTCAAGTCTCAGTCCCCCTCGCCCCAAAAGTAAATCTATCTATCTATCTATCTATCTATCTATCTATCTATCTATCTATCTATTTAGTATTTTTATTTATTTGTTTGTTTATTTGGTGGATTGACTGTGCCAGCAGAAAACATCTTTAAAGTTGAGCACTGAATACTCCTCTGGTGGCTCATTGCTTTATGTTTATAGTGGGCTGTGTGAGTTGTTCCATTCATATCTGAGGTTCATCTGTTGAGATGAGCTGGAGACACTGAGCAAAGACCAGCGCTGATCTATCACTGTGAGGTCTTGTAGCATTAATTCAGCTCGAAAAGCTTTGCAGAATCCGAATCGACCCACCGGCACTGAGAAATCCCTCCTCACCGGAGCACAAGCATTGATTTCTGTCTCAAAGAGAGAGAGCGATCGTTCCTTCCTCGACCCAGTCAGGTAATCATGACAGAAATACTAAGTCTTATAAGTATCTTATCCCGAAGAAGTCGTCTCCATCCTGCTTCAATGACTACCGTCCAGTCACACCTACTCCTATCCTCATGAAGTGATTTGAATGGCTAGTCACGCACCACATTAAATCTGTCCCCCGCCCCCCCTCCCTGGACCCCTTCCAGTTTGCATATTGGTCCAACCGATTGACCGATGATGCCATCGCCACTGCCCTCCACTCAGCCCTTACACATCTGGACAAAAAAGACTTGCATGTCAGAATGCTGTTCATAGACTTCAGCATTCAACACAATCATACCTCAACAGCTCATTCACAAATTGGTCCAGCTGGGGCTCAACACCTCGCTGTGCAACTGGCTGTTGAACTTCCTGACTGGCAGACCTCAGGCAGTACGGGTCGGCAGTAACACATCCAGCACCATCACCCTGAACACAGGGGCCCCCCAAGGATGTGTGCTGAGCCCCCTCCTCTTCACTCTGCTGACCCACGACTGCACTCCATCACACAACTCCAACCTCTTCATTAAGTTTGCGGACGACACGACTGTGGTGGGTCTCATTAGCAACAGAGATGAGATAAACTACAGGAGCGAGGTGAGCCGCCTGGCCGGGTGGTGTAGTGACAACAATCTCTCAAAGAAGACGAAGGAGATTGTTGTTGATTTCAGGAGAGTGCGCACTCAGCATGCTCCTCTGACCATCAAATCAAAATCACCAAATCATTTTTGCTTGGTTGGAACAGCAGCTACGCTAAGACAGCACTGGCCAGGAAAGCACAGCAGCGTCTCTACTTCCTCCGTAAACTGAGAAGAGCCAGAGCCCTGGCCCCTATTATATGCACCTTCTACAGAGGCACCATCGAGAGCATTCTGACTTGGTATGGCGCCTGCAACGCGTGCTGCTGCAAGACCCTCAAACGCATAGTGAGAGCAGCTAAGAAGATCATTGGTGTCTCTCTCCCCTCTCTCCAGGACATTTACAGCACCCGTCTCACCCACAAAGCCCTCTGCATTGCGGGTGATCCCACCCACCCGACACACAGCTTCTTCAGTCTGCTGCCATCAGTGAGGAGACTGCTGAGTCTCCAGGCCAGGACCAGCAGACTGAAGGACAGCTTCATCCATCAGGTAGTCAGGAAGCTCAACTCTCTCCCGACTCTGCCCCCCCCCCCCCACCCCCTTTCCCCCCGCACCAAAAATGCCATTTTAAAACTAAATCCAGGTTCTCTGTGCTCGTTTGTAGAGCTGCACTATTTGGCCAAAATTTTGTGAATATATATCAATATGACTACATAATAATAATAATAAAAATAATTGTTATTACATCTAAATAAAATTTAATTACTAAATAAAAACTAAATAAAGATTTATATTGTAATATTTCACTGTTAAATAAACAATTCAGTATTTAAGAAAAATAAAAATTTTATTTTACAATTCAACTTTAAAATTAATACGAATGTTTCGATGTCTTAGTTTCTTCATTGTCAAATGTTAAACCATCAAACTTTTATTTTGATACCATTGAACTGTTATGTTGATTATACCTAATTAAATTACAGCCTTTGCGATTTGATAAGCACACTAAGCCACCAAATTCTTTATTATTTTGATTAAGCGAGCATCTCTAGTTTTTACTAAATACTAATTTACAGATTTTTATAGCATGTGACCTTGAGCTTAAAGGAACACTCCACTATTTTTGAAAATAGGCTCATTTTCCAACTCCCCTAGAGTTAAACAGTTGAGTTTTACCGTTTTCGAATCCATTCAGCCGATCTCCGGGTCTGGTGGTAGCACTTTTAGCTGTAGCTTAGCATAGATCATTGAATCTGATTAGGGGAGTTGGAAAATGAGCCTATTTTCAAAAATAGTGGAGTGTTCCTTTAAGCTTAAAGTAGCCATAAAACAATGACAGACTTTTCATAAAAGAAAAATGTGTTAGTCATTGAGTTGAGTGTGAATGCTAGCAGGTACTTTCTGCATGCTTGCAAGACATGCTTGGTTTATATACAGAGATACAGAATAATAATTTATCAGAATAAATTTCATACAAGAAACCACGTAATGTAGAAGACTGTGGCTGTTGGCAGATCTGTATCCTCAAAGCTCTATATGTGAAGCTCTTCGTGCTTTGATTTTCATACAGTTCTCCTAACGCTCGTCTAATACTCCTGGGTTCTCTGGGTCTGACTAAACAGAGGGTCCTTCAGAGTCTCACGGGCTGAAATCTGATGCATATTAATTATGCATGACAATCCTCATATGGAATTATGCAAATGAGAAACAATTCGGTAATTAAATATTTCAATGCACAGGGATGCAGGAGAGTCAGAAACACACTTCAGCTGTCAGTCGAAGGGTAATGTACAACCTTTGCTTTTATTTGCAGTGAACAGTGAACTCAATCCACATGACTGAGAAAGTATCAGTTATGATTTCCTCAGAGAGTCACGCTTGAGATCTGGAAATGATCAACATACAAACATAAAGTACATGATAGCTGTTTTGTTTTTTTTAGTCGTCATGTTCACAAAAAAATTGCAGACTCAGAAGTTATTTTAATATCATGTGCTATTAGTTTTTGTTAATATCTTGAATTAGATTTTACTTTTATATTTTCTGTATTCTGTATTTTGATGATTTAGTAATTTAGTTTTTATTTTTATCATTTTTAAAATGTCTAAATATTTATTTAATTCGTTTAATTTGAATTCAGTTTACATTTAAGTTTTTATCATTTTTATTAAATTTATAATCATTTGTTTTTATTTTATAATTTTAAGTTACTCAATTATTAATTGTATTAACTTTAGTACTTCAAGTTAACCTAAATCCAAATGAGAAATGCTGAAATAGATTAAATATAAGAAATGTATTATTATTTGTTATGGTTTTAGTTAACTACAACAAACCATATATAAAATCCTGGAGTGCATGTAACTACACAATGCTTCATTTGTGCACAAAACATTTACTGGGGCTATATTAATAGTAACATTAATGAATATATTGAATATATTTTGTTTACTTTTGCATGATAAACAAAACCAGGCCTTCAACAAAACTCAAGAAAAATTCATAAAAATAAATTCACTAAATAAAATATTGGCAAATATACAAGAGTCACACATATTTCCCCTATGAAAATGTAATAATCATAATAAATATAGCTGCAAGCAGCGATTACCAGGGTTCAAGCACTTTAAGACCTGGTAAGGTGGTATGCTTTTAGGGTCTAGGCCAACCTGGACGTATGGCTGACAGTAAAACACATCCAAAATGGAGAATAGGCTCACAGACACACACACACACACACACACACACAGAGAGAGAGAGAGAAATTAAATGGTTAAACTATTATATTAATACTCAATAAGCATGCTTACACACACACACACACACAGACACACACAGACACACACATACAAAGACATGCACACACATTTTGTTGCAGATATAGATATTTGAAATAAATGATAGGTGACACAAAACTTACTGCAAGTCTTCTCTTTTTAAGAGTTTATATGCCATTTTCAGGTTTCACTTTAATCATAATTTGGCATAATTGTAAAAACTGTCTGTCCTTAAACGCTTGTTTTTTTTGGGTCGACAGCTTAAAAAAAACGTAGTTCTGTTTTTTTTTTTTTAGCTTGTTTACTGTACACCTTGTCACATAGCAGCTTTTAGACATTGTTTTGTTTTTTGTTATAAGTCAGAAATGACAAGGAGGCAGCTTCCCGCAATACAAAGTCAATGGAGAGGGTTGGATTGGGCATGGTTTTCAGATTATGACGTGTGTCGCTCTGTCTCTATAGGTGTTCAAACTTCATTGAGAGTTTTTTGTTTTTAGAGATACGCAAATGTCCTCATAGAGCCTTATAGCACATTGGACAAAGACGCTGCATACCAATTTTCAATTGGATTAACGCTTCCGTAGTTATAGCTGTTTTCATGTTTTTTCTGTCTTATAGCGCCACCAAGTGGCAGAGCTGCACATTTTTTTATTTGACCAAAGATTGAGCTCATGCATATGTGTAACGATTTTGGTGAAGATATCTCATTCCGTTCATGAGTTATAGCCATATTAGTAAAAATAGCCCTGCCACTTACGAACGTTTTGGCATCCCTATGAGTCGAAATTTCCGATCGGGCGAAAAATCTAGGACTAGTTCGCAAAAGTAAGTTTTGAATTTACTTCAAAATGACGGGAAAACCGGACCTCGTAGAGCGAATCTGACTGTTTGAGTCTACGACAAACGTTCTAGGAGTTATGAGCAGTTCTGCGACCCTGGCCTGGGCTGAGGATCTTGTTAACCTTAAAAAAGCACTTAAAACTGTTTGTTTGCTCATTTTCGGTGAGAGCAAACAAAGCGGCCAGCCAGTGGTCAAAGCCATTTCCTCCTCATCTTCAACCTCGCAGGAGAAACAGGAGGGAAAAGCAATAACAGAGCAAATCACAGATGCACATAAAGTGCGGGGAATTGCTCTGAGGATGTTTTCTGGAGCAAAACAACACGACCGTTTGTGTCACAGAGCTGTTTCGTGTGTCCTGCGTCACAGGGTCGAGATCTCACCGTGCTCTAGATTCACACGAGGACGAGCTTCATCTGAGTATTCATCCAGAATCAGTAGCTGTGTCAAACAGTGTCAAATACTAAAGAACATCAGCACAGGAAATAATGGGAAGAAAAAAAAGATGAAAAAAACAATACAAAACATTTTACACCCTGGCTGAGGATCTTGTTAACCTTAAAAAAGCACTTAAAACTGTTTGTTTGCTCATTTTCGGTGAGAGCAAACAAAGCGGCCAGCCAGTGGCCAAAGCCATTTCCTCCTCATCTTCAACCTCGCAGGAGAAACAGGAGGGAAAAGCAATAACAGAGCAAATCACAGATGCACATAAAGTGCGGGGAATTGCTCTGAGGATGTTTTCTGGAGCAAAACAACACGACTCTTTATTATAATGAAAATAATGTCACAATGTAAAACATCTTAAAAGTACTAAACAGACACTGCATCTTCTTTATAAATTAAATTGTGTCATTTGATCATGGAGCAAAATGTGGTCTGCATTATTTATTTATTTTCTTTATTTTATTATATTGTTAGATTTTTGTCTTTTTTATGGGTATGTATGTATATGGGTATATGAGCATTTATGCTATTTGTGTTTGTCGAGTTTGTGTTATTATAGTTATTTTTGTTATGTAGAGTTAAAAGCAATAAAGATATAAAAAAAAGAAAAAAAAAGAAATGTGGCCTGCATATGAAGAGTTTTAGTCATGACGTTAATTAGTCCCACGAGGACGAGCCGTGTGTTATCCTACACATGTATGAATCAGTCTCATCAGGCTCACGTCTTTCTTTTTGATTTGGTTTTCAGAGCAAGTTTGGTTTTGTGGTCAAGCCGCGGGCCGAAGAAGGTGTGCGACACGTTTCACATCACGTTACATCAGGTTTCATCAGCCAGAGATTCACAAGAGACTTCACTGCCACATACAGTCTTGCTCTGTGATTACAACAGTAAAACATGTACAAAAATATGCATGCTACTTCATGTTCTGTGTAAGATATAGCATTCAGGACAGTAAAAATGACAGAAATACGCTGAAGACAGACAGCACTAATCAAACAAAACTATGCAGCACATTTGTATATTATGTGCATCAGGAGCTCAGTGCGCTTGATTATGATTCACGGCAGGAATGGGCTTCAGAGCCACAGCCAAACAAAGCAAAGAAACACGGCAGGAGTGTGTGATAGCAGATCAGAAACGACACGATCCAGCTCCAAACACGCATCAGCCGGACAGGCCCTCGGGTTGTGTGGATCAATGATACCTGGCACGTCCCAGATTCCTAAGGATCTGGCACTGGACACAGCCGGATCTGGACCCTCATCTGCCAGCATGCTTGGCATCATCCCTATGCATTTGCACGTCTTAAAGGGACAGTGCACCCAAATTAATTTGAGAAAACTATCGTCAGAGACACACAGAAACTCAAAGCTCTTCACTACAAGCCATCAAAATAAAAGTCTGGTTTAACTTGAAGAAATTATTAAAGAAATATATTACTATTATACACATGCACAGTTTACTTTTCAAAGTAGTAGTAATAATAGTAAAATTATTCATTACTGGAATATCACTTTTTTATTTAATTTATTATTTTTTTAATTCATGTTTCTTTTTAAATTAAATAGTAGCAGCAACCCTCTGTTTGCAGCACTCTGCTTGCTAAAAATATAGTTCTTATATTTTTCATTGCATTCAATTTTAAAAGATTAATTACATTATTATTATTTTATGCCTTTTAATAATTAAAAAAATGATCATTTTTTTATAAGTAAAACCATGTAATAGGTTATAGTGTGTTTGTGTGTATATATATATATATATATATATATATATATATATATATATACATATAGTTGTATTTTAATTATTTTAATTAATTGTTGTTTAATTATATAAAGTTTCATGATTTCAATTAATTAGACATTCTTATTTAATACTAAAATCTAGTTTACCCATCCATAAAACAGAAACCAGAAAAATAAAAACAGAATTTGGGAAAAATAAAAATAAAAATGTAATTATGAAATGTAATTTTTGTTACATTTTAAATAAATTGTTCAATTGTATAGGTTTGTGATTTCAATTAATCAGACATGCTTTCTGATTACAAAAATTATGAGAAATTTTTTTTCAGAAGAATTAAAACAGAACAAAAAAATTTAACAGAATTTTTAAGGAGTAAAATATATTTCATAGAGCCCTAAGATGAATGACTTCATGAGGAACAGACCAAAATTGAAGTTGTAAATCAGTGAAAATCTTCTGGAAGTAAACAAACCATTAAAAATGACTTTTTGGGGGGTGAAGTGTTTGATTCTGTGCTGCTAGAATGTTCATGGACCCTCTAGATACATTTTTAGCAAACAAAACTGCCTGTCGATAGTGTAGAAAGCAGAAAATCCTCTCTTTAGACACTTCATATATACTCTCTGAAAATAATGAGACATGAAACATCAGCCGGAAGTGTTTACAGCACATCAGAAACTCACGAGGAAACGAAAGAGTTTCCATTACAACACATCTGCTGCCTCGCAGGAAAAAGCCTCCAGAATCGGGCTGATTAACAGGAATCCTTTAAAAACTACAGATGATAGTGATCTGAGAGGGATAAAGTTCAATTAATAATGCAAATGATGTGCGATTAATATGCTACATGATAGAAAAGCCATCAATATTTGAGTGCTCTTCATGCGGCGCAGTTACTGCAGCATGTCAGATTAATCTGCGCACGATCGCAAGCAAATCTCTTCACAGGTCAGTGGAGAAAAGAGCATTCATATTTATGCCAGAGAAGGAAAACAAATCTTTTGAAATGGCCTCCTTCACCCTGCGGCCTGATGCAGTACAATGCATTCTGGGTAATTAAACAGCCGAGCACCAGTCGTGCACGGAGAGAAAAAGAGCCGGAGGCCAAAGTCTGATGCCGTTCTACATGAGTGACACAAATAATGTGTGCTACATTCATAATAATATTAATATATCACACTGCAATTCACATATCACATGTAATTCTATTACGGTGCATTAGCACGAATAAAGGGACACTTACTCTTAAAGGGACCACAGCATATATACTTCATATTTTTCCCTGACACACAAAAAGCTTTCATTTCTTTTTCCAATCAAATAATGCAGCAGTGATGTTGATGCATCATTCATGTAATTCATTTGCAATCATTTGAGAGCTTCAGTGATGATTATCAAAATAAATTCCATTTCAAGCTGTTATGTGACTTCAAAATGCATACGTGTATTGTATGTATCATATGGATGACTTTGCGCAGATTTTATATTAATTGACCCAAAAATGAAAATTGTGCTGTGAATGTGCTCACGCTCAGGCCATCCAAGATGTAGATGAGTTTGTTTCTTCATCAGATTTGGAGAAATGTGGCATTGCATCACTTGCTCAGCAATGGATGCTCTGCAGTGAATGGGTGCCGTCAGAATGAGATTCTAAACAGCTGATAAAAACATCACAAGCAATCCACACCACTCCAGTCCATCAGTTAACATCTTGTGGAAGCCAAAAGCTGTGTGTTTGTTAAAAACAAATCCATCAATAAAACGTTTAACTCCATAATAAATCCGTAATAACCATAATCCATATTAATGCATCCTCCAGTGAAAAAAGTCCATCCCTTGTTGTCCTCTCATATCAAAATTCATCCACATATTTGTTTAGAACTGTTTTGGCTTGTAAACGCTGTTTGATCTGTGCAGATTTCTCTCCTGATTCAGACAAAATTACTTTCTCACTGGAGTAAGCGTTATTATGAACTATGGACTTTAGTATTTTTGCCAGGAAGCAAAGGTTTGAAGTTTAAAATGTCTTAATGTTGGATTTGTTTCTTACAAAAATGCAGCTTTTCTCTTCAGAAGACATTAACTGATGGACAGGAGTGGTGTGGATTACTTGTGGATTATTGTGATGTTTTTATCAGCTGTTTGGACTCTCGTTCTGACGGTACCCATTCACTGCAGAGGATCCATTGCTGAGCAAGTCTGATTAAGAACAAACTCATCTACATCTTGGATGGCCTGAGGGTGAGTAAATGTATGCGATTTTTCATGTTTGGGTACAATACTCATTTAAATAACAATTTAAAAAAATGCTGTAATCACAGACGGAAAGAAAGGAACATGAAGATGCAGCATTAGAGGATAATATAGAAGTGCAGGTGTGAAGATCTCCTCAGGCGCTGCAGATGTGAGGATCGCTTCTTTTTGAATCAGTACTAAAGAATCAATGCTGCTCAGTGAACAATAATGCTGTTTTATGTATATATATATATATATATACATGTGTGTGTGTGTGTGTGTGTATAAAATGGCAATATACATGCTATGCATTTTTACGCTTATTTGGCTATCACTTAGCTTGGCCATTTCCTATTAATTACTAGGATGCTATTAATATTAAAGATCCTCATTAGTAGGCATTTTAACTAACACTGTGCCGGAAGGCAGACGTCTGAGGTCACATCTGGCTTGTTTATGTGATTAATTGCACTCTGATGGAACAACAAAGTGAAATCGCTCATTATAAATGATAAGTAATAAATTAAACTGTAATACACCTATGACCGGCGGGCAAATGAAAGGTTTAAAGAGGGTGAAGGCATGACTGTAGCCCACAAAATGATGGATGAGAGCTTGAGATTCATTCGCTGATGGGGTTAAAGAAATCTGTTGTGACCGAAGGACAGCTGAGGGCCTTAACAGCAGAGATGTGTTTATGGGAACACACACAGACGGGTCTCGAAATGTGCTGATGATGCAGCGAGAAGAGCCGCAACAAAGATCAAGATTAAAAGAGATCTTTAGCATGTCATGAATTATTCATGAGGCCGGGCAGCGTGCCAGGTTTACCGCTGCTTTGTCTCAGAGAGACAGCTGGGTTCAGATACAGGGAACAACAGCCGATGAACAAACACAAAACACGCAACACACAACTACTGCCAAAGAACTGACATCATGCATTCATTTATTATTTACATGAATGCATTTGTCATAGTCAACCAATCCACACTGTTACTAAATGTTACATGTATATGCATGCACATACATGATTAGCCTTCATAAAAAAAAATCTTCTACCTCAGGTCAAACTAAATATTATAGGACACACAGTTTAAAATCATGATTTGTGACTTTTGTTATTTTCTAGCAATAAACATGGAACTTAAATAGACACAATTTATAAATAATAATAATAATAATAATAAACAGTCTATCAAATGTTTGTTTAATCACAATTAATCACATCCAAAAGAAAAGTTTTTGTTTCTATGATATGTGTGTGTACTGTGTATATTTATTATGTATGCATAAAGACACACACATACAGTATATATTTTGAAAATATTTATATGTATTTACATGCATATATTTATATTATATATAAATATATTTAATATATAAACATATTTTTCTTAAATATATACATGCATGTGTTTGTATTTATATATACATAATAAATATACACAGTACACACACATATATTATGTCCACAAAAACATTTATTTTGGATGCGACTAATCATAAAATTAGAATTCTTTTTTCTTACACTAACTTTGATCACAGGGTGGATTGATTGACTATGACAAATGCAATCAAGTAAATAATAAATAATTATTAGTGTGTATAATATAGAAAAAATATATATTTACATGTTGGTGTTTAAGTTCCCAGAATGCACTGTGGCAAGATATTGTTCAGCAAACATGGTCAAATCTGCTAGCAATAAGTTAATTATTCAGATGTGTGTGCTTAATGCTTATTGGTGCTTGAACAATCAATTAAATGAATAAATAAATACAATTAAATAAAAAATAACGCCCTTATCCAATCAGAAGTGAGGACAAGCTAACAGGAAGTGAAGGCGTCCTTAAGGGCGTCTGCAACTCCTGCCAAGTAATGTCAATGAGTTTACATCATGCAGGAATATTGTCCATATCATTGAGCTCATCCACTTCCATCTGCACAAAGCTGCACAATAAATCACTGCGACGAGAGCTGGAGAGCAGATATATAACGTCTGGATATCAGAACAGAACTGCTCCATGGCATTCACTTCTGAAAGCAGAAGAGAAATGCTGTAAAATACTGTCATGTAAAAACAATATTATATATTTACCTACCTGCAAAGCTCCCTGAAAAACTCTGAGGGCAAAAGCTGCTTTAAACGCAAAGGATGCTCACGCCAAATGTTGATTTAATTTAGTTAACAGAAGTTAATTGACAAAGAAAATCTATTTATGACATTATTTTTGACAGCATCCTCATTTTACAGTATTCACACACAAGTGCCTAAAACTTTGAACAGTACTGTAGCTTTGCAGGTAGGTTTCTCGAAGCATCTTGGAGACGTTGCCACAGTTCTTCTGGATTTAGTCTGTCTCAGTTTGCTCTGTGTCTTCATGTCATTCCACACAGACTGATGATGATCAGATCAGATCTCTGTGTGGAGCACTGGCTGTTGTCAGACAAAAATCTCACTGGATTACTACAATTAATGGCTAAATGAATGTTTGGAAATTATATTTCCTACTGACACGCTACAGCAAAATATAGAAATAACTGACTTAAAACCATTTTTAGCTGCTGAAAATACTAGTGTTCTAATAATTTTGGCCAACACTGTATACACACACACACACACACACACACATTTTTTATCCCCTAACCCTAAACCTACCCCTTACAGAAAACCTGTTTGCATTGTTACACTTTCAGATAAACATAATTTATAAGTACACATAAACAAACAAGTACACACACACACATATTTTTCAAATTTTTGTTTCAAAATTTAATAGATTTTTAAATGTAAATAATTGCAGAATTTTTTTTATTTCTTTAATTTATGGGAAATGTTGATTTATCAAAAACTACATTTGCTTGGCTATTTATTATTATTATTATTATTATCATCATTATTATTTATGTCTATTTAATTTCCATGCTATAATCACTCTTGAGGATTTTAAAATATTTGTGTGTGTGTGTGTGTGTGTGTGTGTGTGTGTGTGTGTGTCTGTGTGTTTAGATAGATAGAAGGATGGCATCAGCACTGCAGGAAAAGAAAGTGTTCACACTGGTTTCTGAAGTGGACGCAGGCTTCTAAACATTATCAGCAGCAGTAAACACACAGCGCTGTATCTCAGCTGGATATTGAGTCCCTGCCTCAGTCTGACCTCAATATCACACACACACACACACACACACACACACACACACACACACACACACAGACAGAGTCGTGCTGCTGTCATCTCTGCCGCTCACATCACTATTATGAGCAGAACCACAATCATACAGAAATGTCTTACTGATCTGAAGAGTGACATGATATTAATACAGTCTGAAAGCAAATCACATAATGTTCATCACCTGCCCTGACTCAGACTCATCTCTTCTCCAATCACAATGCTTTTGTGCAATTCATTGCTCTAGATTTAGCAAAATCTTTAACGCTGAAGTCTGTAATCATTCTAATATGCTGATTTAGTTGAAAACAGTTGTGCTGCTTCATATTTTTGTGGAAACCGTTATACTTTTTTTTCTGTGATGAATCAAAAGTTCAAAGAAATAGCATTTATTTGAAACAGAAATCTTTAATCACTTTACTGTCACAAAGTATTAATTTATTACATTACTCAAAACGTTTGAATGGTAGTGCATCACAGTTCCACAAAAATATGAAGCGGCACAACTGTTTTCAACACTGATAATATTTAGAAATATTTCTTGAGCAGCAAATCAGCATATTATACTGATTTCTGAAGACCATGTGACACTGAAGACTGGAGTAATGATGCTGGAAATTCAGCTGCGCATCACAGGAATAAATTACATTTTAAAATATTCACATAGAAAACCGTTTTTCAAATTGTTATAATATTCACCCTCGAGTTGTTCTAAACATGCATGAGTTTCTTTCTTCTGCTGAACACACAAGATATTTTGAGAAATTAGTTCAACCAAACAGTTTATGGTCCTCATTGACTTCCACAGTATTATTTTTTTCAAACTAATGTCAGTGGCTACCATCAACTGTTCAGTTACCAACATTCTTCAAAATATCTTCTTTTATGTTTCACAGACAAAAGAAACTCATACAGGTTTAGAACAACATAAGGGGGTGAGTAAATGAAGCCAGGATTTTCATTTTTGTGTGACCTATCCCTTTAAGACACTCCAGCATATTAAATGCACCATCACTGTCGTTCACATCAAAATATGCCATCGACTCTGACTGAGCTCTATTATGATGCTGTATTGAGTGTATCTGAATAGCAGATGAATGCAATCCTGAAAGCAGACATATTTCTTTGACAAGCATTTATATGAACCGCCAGCTTGTCAATGACATTCCAGCACACACGCCAAGATCTGTTTAATATCGATCCCCCCACGTTAAGCACTGGGCGCTTAGGAAGTCAGTTAGAGGAGGAACAGAACAAAACCAAAATAGAAAAGCTTGTTATTCACATCTGGGAACTTCTTTTCCAATTCTTTGTGTCTGTTTTAATTCACACTGTGTGAAAATCACTGAGCAAAAATGACACAGAACCTTTAAACTGTGTATTCAGCCCACAATGTGTTAAACCACAGCGCTCTTCATATGTAAGGTTGGTCACGTCTTAAATCTGAGTCTGAATTATGAATCCGGGGTCTCTGGTGAGCTTTAATAACATGAAGCGGGAGTCTGTCAAAGGATGTCAATCAACCACAGATGAGCCAATCACAGCACACACGCATCCATATTCATGCACGGGATGCTTCAGAAACTCACACATTCATCTCTTTTGAAGCGGCCGCTGTGATGCTGGAGCGGGTGAGAGGCGCTGAGGCTCTGACTCCACGATTACTGCACAAACAGCAGGAAAACCAAACCAGTGCGATTGTGAAGTTCAGAGGTTTAGGAGCATGAACACACTACAGTATCTCTCCCTCTCCCTCACACACACACACACACACACACACACCCAAGCTTTCACATCGTTCGTTCGCTCTTTATTCATTTGTTAATTCTTTCTATCGTTTGTTTGATCATTAGTTTGCTCTTTTGCACTTGTTTTATCCATCCATCCATCCATCCATCCATCCAAAAAATCTAAGTTTGTCTTCATAAAATTTTCTTGTGAAATATTAGTAATGTGATTTTCTTTACATTTCCATTCATTTTAATTTTAATTCCATACATCTGCATGTCAGCACCATGTTTGCTACCTCAATTAAAATGAAAATCACATTCAGGGAATGAATTGAAATTTTTAAGGCATGACAAATGTCGATCTCAAATGTCAAAACCAACCACCTAGCAACACCCTGACAACCTCTCAGAACAATTAGCAACTGCATAGCAACCACTGTCTGCTCTCAGCATGCTTGCATTGCGGTGCGGTGCTGAGTTTAGCACAAGCAAATAAGGCTCATAATTTCTTCATAAAATACAAAAATAAATGATAAATTCATGCTAGCGTTCAAACCTCCCAGCATCCTTTCCAGTTTGTTCTTCCTCTGGCATAAACATGAGCAAAATGAGGGTGACTCAGAGAGACATTTTAATGTTATGTGACATGTTAAGACCTCACTCTATATCTGCATTTACAGTATATCTAAAAAAAAAAAATAAATAGTGAAAGAGAGATGTGCAAGCAATACTCCTCTATAATAATCGCAGACAGAAAAACAGGAATTAATCTGCAATCCTGTGCACCGCGTGGGAGTTCGATCGATCTGGTATTGACACCATCTAAACAAAAGTTAAAGAGGATGTTCTTTGAGCACCCTAACACCCTCAGTCATGTCCTCTGACAAGAGTCATTCAAACACAGTCAAACGTTAATGTGTGTGTTTATGTGGTGATTCTGTTGAACGCAAGCATGTGGTGTTAATCTGCTGTTGTTCTTATGTGAAACTACTGAATCATTTTGCCTGAGGATGAAGTACAGAGGACATCCACACTCACAATGACATCCCATAATACCAGTCACACTGTTTCTGTCCCACACACACACACACGGCTGGATACAGAGATAAGTGGTGTTAGCTAAGACATAACCCATCCCGCACCATTGGATCTACAGACATGAATAATCCCTCAAATCATGTGAGCTGCTGAGGAGAATGTGCTGTTACTTTACTGAGTGATCAAACGCAGCATTTTCACCTGCTGGACCAGAAAACAGGTGAAGAAATCACACAGATGCACACTGAAGGAGGAACATGAGCCATAACTAGAGACCAGAAGATCACAGGGACGCCAGGACTCCTTCATGCAAGTAATATGACTCAGAACACCCTGAGTTTATGCACAAAATGTGCATAAACACTCCTAAGACCCTAGGAATCACATAGTAACAAGAAAACACCCAGAACTCCGTAGCAACTGTATAGAAATGAACATCTTAGCAACCGCATAAATAATGTGCTTAAACAGACATACGACACTAAAAACTGAATAGCAACACACACTAAAACACACCCTAGCAACTTAATAGAAATTAACATCTTAACAACCACATAAAGATGTGTTTAAACAGTAATAACGCCCTAGAAACCGCATAGCAACACATTAAAACACACCCAGAACACCCTAGCAACTCCATAGAAATGAAAAATTGTAGCAACAGCATAAACAATGTGCTTAACCAGACATAACACCCCACAAACTGCATAGAAACACACTAAAAACACCCAGAACATCCTAGCAACTGAATAGAAATTAACATCTTAGCAACCGCATGAACAATGTGCTTAAACAGTCATAACAACCTTGAAACTGCATAGCAACACACTACAGAAACACCTAGAATACCCAAGCAACTGAACAGAAATGAACATCTTAGCAACCACATAAAAATGTTGAAACCATCATAACAACCAAGAAACTGCATAGCAACACATTGATACACCCGCAACACCCTAGCAACTGTATAGAAATTGACATCTTAGCAACCACATAAAACATGTGTTTAAACAGTAATAACACACTAGAAACTGCATAGCAACACATTAAAACACCCGGCCCTAGCAACTGTATAGAAATGAACATCTTAACAACCGCATAAACAATGTGATTAAACAGTCATAATACACTGAAAACTGCATAGCAACACACACACATAAAACATGTGTTTAAACAGTAATAACACACTAGAAACTGCATAGCAACACATTAA